>NC_090274.1:10415539-10638039 GCF_040414725.1 Anabrus simplex
TACTTAAATCCGCAGTATAGAGTGAAAAACCCTTACATGGATTTTTTATCATATGCGGAGAGTCCTAACTACTATTTCTTGTGTTTTAGGTCAGCAAGTCTTCTCTCATTTGCCAACAGAACGGACTTGGAACCTCCAGATTGGTGAGCAAGTCTTCTCATTTGCCAACAGAACGGACTTGGAACCTCCAGATTGGTGAAGTTTTCAAATTTGGTAAGTACTTGTTCATTGTATTTTATTAAATTGACTGATAATGGCCTGTGATTCTTGTAACAGTGCTAGGTTGTTAGTTAATGTTGCAGCTGGTCAGGACTTACAGAGAGCTATTATATTGACTATTTATGTCACAAATATATCTTGAAGACAAAACTGGCTCATTAATATAAAGTCATGGCTATTAAGCCATCAGGATATTTTGGATGCAGAAAATTTTCTCCAGAACTGGAGAGTTTATCGCAAAGACAAGAGAGATTCAATCAGAGGGGGAGTATGCATGTTGGTGAAAGAAGAATTTGTAAGCTATGAAAAAGTTAAGGATGAGAAGCATGAAATTCTAGATGTCAGGCTCGTCTCCACAATTACCGTATTTACCCGAATAATCCCCCGCCATCAAATAATGTTTGCACCCTCATTTTAGGAAGGCTCATTTTGAAAAAAATGAAATGAACTAAAAGTTCCTTCATCGAAAGAGTGACATAGGCATAAACAAACATTTCGTATTACTCCGCGAGTCCACGCGGTCTTTATGCAAATATGAACATGTAAATTTACCGGATATAGCTGCTTTGCCTGAGATGATTAAAATACATTATCACTGGTATGGAAGTCCGACTCGTTGGCTGAATGGTCAGCGTTACTGGCCTTCGGTTCAGAGGGTCCGGGTTCGATTCCCGCCGGGTCGGGGATTTTAACCTTCATTGGTTAATTCCAATGGCCCGGGGGCTGGGTGTTTGTTGCTGTCCCCAACATCCCTGCAACCTCACACACCACATATAACACTATCCTCCACCACACTAACACGCAGTTACCTACACATGGCAGATGCCGCCCACCCTCATCGGAGGGTCTGCCTTACATGGGCTGCACTCGGCTAGAAATAGTCACACGCAATTATTATTACTGGTATGGAATATATTTTCCATGAAAATGAGCAAGTAGGCCTACTTTCGTGAGAGGTGTTTCATTAATCTGAACTTGCAGTAGGCTCGATTCGCTGTAGATGGGAAGATTCGTTGTCTCTTGCATCACTAGAATCCTCTCCTAAATTACTTACAAGTTCTCATACTCCACATCTAAAACACTTCTTACTCGTGGTCTCCTTTTACTGGACAGTAACACGACTGGTGGTGAAAAATTCTTTTTGTGCAATGTACACACTTGAAATCTGATGTTAGTTTTGCGATACAGTAAAATCTTGTTAATTCGATGTCAAATACAGAAATCGGATTTCCAATTACGTGATTTCAAATTAACAGCCATCTTGTAACTCAGAAATGCCAACCCTCGCCAGTTTTCGCAGATTCTGCTTTTCCGCGTACTGCCGGCTACGTGATATTGTGGCGTTCCTTAAAATGCTGAATACAAAAGAATTACGATTTCACTCTATTTTCAACTATGAAACACACTATAGACACACTGAAGTGAGTGAAAATGCAGAAAGCTACCACTGGACGTTCTGAAGGACGTGTTCTATTGTGACGCAGAGAAATTCTGTAAAATACGGTACTATTTTAAGAAATGTAAAGTCAGTGTAGAATGAAAAGTCTGAACTGTTTTCCACTTAAATATGACATATGGGGAGAGTTTTCTTCCATCTACGGTTGCACAAAGCATAACTGTACACTCAGCATCGAAAACTAGGTGAGCCAGGAGCGTGCTGGCAACCTTGACGCAAATAAAACCAGCACCCCAATTTTGTGCCTCAAAATTTTTTTAAAAATATGCGGGAATTATTCACGTAAATATGGTAATAGGCAACTTTGCTTTTGTGGGGAACGACACAAAAAGGTACTTGATTTCCTCGGATGATCTCAAATGTTAACTGGGATGGTGTTGCAAATGACGGAAGGCATGACCAACTGATGGTAACTAACTTAATCTGCATATGACAGAAAGCCGTATGTAAAGATAATTGGATGTAAGGATAATATCCGGGTAGAGGAAGTAGATTTATCTGTAATAACAAAGTTATTTACAAAAAGATGTGAAAGTTAAAAACTAGAGAAGCAGCTGGAATTGATAAGATTCCTGGGGATATACTAAAAGCAAGGGCTGCCACATTGTACAGAGAGTGTAATGTCTGCACATATAATATAAATGAAACATCGCAGTTTAAAAGTACATCCACCAATCTGTCCTTTTAACAAACATAGCTAAAGCTGCAGAAAGTTTCGCATTTATATCCAGTAGTGGAGGTATCGCCTCTTGTCGCTTGCAATAGAAGGACATCGTTGGTGTAGGTGGTGCCTGAGTATTGCAGTATATCCTTTAAGTGTTGCAAGGGCTACTTTCTGCATAATTCAGGGTCTCTCTTATAAACCCAGAGTGAGCACACGGTGTTTATACTCTGCGCTACAGCAGCTGTCTCCGCCCAACTCACGTTGCACGCGGCCGCCCTACTTAAAGCGTGCATACAAACTTATATGAAATCTTATTTTATAAAAGATGCTCGAAGTGTCGTCCTTCATAATGATGGATTTTCTGCACAGCAATAGCGAGAGTTATGATTGTTCACACCTCCATTAAGCCAGGCCTCACCCGAAAAGAACACAAGCTGGGGGTCGAATAAACGATCATTCAATGATGCAAGATACCACTCACAATAACTCACTCTTGTGGCTGGATCAGCAGGTTTTAAACAATGGACCAGTGTAAACCTGTACAGTTTGATGTGTAACAGCTTTGTAGCTCTGTGTGCAGAAGAAACCGAAACCCCTACTTGTTGTGCTAATTTTGCGAGTGATTTATTTGGTGACAGTAGTACCGTATTTAGATATTTTGTTATTAAGGTCCACCTTTTCAATACAAACTGTACAATGTTTCACATTACATTTATGTTCAGGGACTAGTTTCGATCTAACTGTAGGTCATCATCAGCCTTAAAGCAAATTACACAAATATATCGAAGAAAATAAACAATGTATAGACTCCCGATTTTCGACATTTCTTCCCGCCTCCCGATTATTCTATTATTTCTCCCGATTTTAGCTTATATTTTTGGTGAACTTCAAACATTTGTTTTCAAATTCTGCGATTTCAGCTTTTTTACGCCAGTGGCCGGAAGTCCTTTGCTCATTGGCCGCTTTCAACCGAAATATCGATGTTTATTAATGTGAGAAATATGCGCGAATGTGCGTCTCGCGTGTTGTGTTTGTGTTCGTTCACAGTTCACATCAGTCTAGTCGATTCTAGAGACTAGTTGCTAGACATGGAGTCTTTTTTAGTAATTTAGTGACAGAATTTCAATTATAACGACTAGTGACTTTTCTAGAGATTTTAGGAGCCATTTGGAAACAATTCTGACTAATTTTAATTTATCTCAATATAAATAAAATAAGAGTTTTGTCTTTATGTAGCTCAGAATTTAAAAAGAATGATATGTCTGTACCGGTTGTGACCACAGTAACAAGGCGAAATGCACGTTTTAATTTTTTGTAATTTATGTATGTATGTATGTATGTATGTACACTCATCACGACAAAACGGTTGAAGAGAAATTGATGATAATCGGTATATGAAGTTGGGGAATAAGTTGCTAAAATCTAGGCCATAAATAATTTTATTCATGCTGAGTGTAATGGTAGTTTAGGGGAAGGCCTAAAATTTAATTCTAAAATATTTGTTATTATTGGCCCTATCGATAAATACTACATAACTAAAGTTATGTATTATTAAATTTCTTATAATTTATGTCTTATACATTTTTACCGTACCGGCTATGATAACAGAGATATTTGTGAATTTGTATTTTTAACCGAGCTCGATAGATGCAGTTGCTTAAGTGTGGACAGTATTCGGGAGACAGTGGGTTCGAACCCCACTGTCGGCAGCCCTGAAGATGGTTTTCCGTGGTTTCCCATTTTCACACCAGGTAAATGCTGGGGCTGTACCTTAATTAGGGCCACGGCCACTTTCCCACTCCTAGACTTTTCCTGTCCCATCGTCGCCATAAGACCTATCTGTGTCGGTGCGACATAAAGATTTTGGATTTTTGTTGCTAAGTCAGTGCCGAGGTACGAGAAAATGGGTGAACAGAATTTGATGAAAATCGGTACCGGTATATAAAGTCGGGGAGTAAGGAACTACAATCTAGGCTGTAAATCATTTTATTCACCCTGTTCGAAATGGTAGTTCAGGGAAAGGTGCCAAGAATTTAATTTTTAAATACCTATCTTATTGGTCATATCGAAAAGTGCTACATAACAAAAGTTATAGAGAATACAATTTCCGATTATTTGTATCTTATATTTTGAAGTAATTAATTTCGAGACCAGTTCTGGGAAGCCAAATGATGTTATTTTTCTCATACACAGATGCAGCATAATTTGATAGGATGAGTCTCATGTCGAACAATCTTACTATCGTCATTTGATCACTTAACAAATGATAATGAAAGCACTGTTTTAGGATATCACAGGTCTGTCCAAATCATAATTTGAAACAAAAAGGGCTTTCTCTAGATTATAGACAGACTAGTTTAATTCCTTGTAATAAAGAAGAAACTTATTTAAAAGTAATGTTTAAAGCATTGATTTTTTCATTTCCCCTCTCTTTTGTTGGTAGCCCTGCCAAATAATAAGAAAGTGAGTTTTCAGAAAATTTGATTTGGAAACAGAATAATGTGCTTTGAATAGAGTCTCTGTAGTTAAAACCTGGTTGGAAGAATAACTTGAGAAACCTCTTTCCGTGCTTTGTGCTGACCGGTTTCAGACTTTCTTTCAGTTTTTCTTCCTTCCAGTCCTTCAAGTTCTCTTGATTTATTTGTTCGTTATAAAGGTATGTCTAACATTTCCTCATGTTCCTCCATTATAACGAAGGTATTCAAGAGAATTTTATTATTTTATAGCAAGTATGGACAACCTTCTTGAAGCAGTGTGTGGATGTAGAATTTTAACCATGTTCTTCTGTGGACCACTTTGGTACAAAAATATATTTATTGTATTCAATCCCCAAGAAAGTACGAACAAAGTCTTTGGATAATTTATTTATTTTCTCTCTCATTTAGCTCTTGGGTTAGAACATGTATTATTTTACTTTGCCTCGATCTTATCTCAAGGACTGAGGTTTATTTAAAAAAAACACCTTTAGCGGAGTGTTTAAAAAGTAGGAAAGATCATAATATGAAGATATAGTTTGAATTCAAGTGGACAATATGGGGCAAATATTCATTTATAGGACAAGGAGTAAGGGATTGGAGTAATCTATCAAGGAAAATGTTTGATAAATTTCCAAGTTAGATGTTTTAACTGAAGATATATGTGGCAAACAGCTTTCTGTAGGAATATTTTGAAGTAATTAATTTCGAGACCAGTTCTGGGAAACAAATGTTTAAGAAAAGGGTGGGTGAACAACTGATATGGAATCTGTCATCTGGGCGACTGCCTTAAATGCAGATGATTGATTATTGTAATTCAATTTACTCGTAGGCGTAAACTTATTTTGGCCAACAGTGTCGCTGGTTTTGATCTTCAGGTGTAACCTGTTACGCTGTAGTCCACCTTGTGCCCATATTATATAAGTATCTCAGAAATGTAGATAAGTTTTTTAAGTTGCAAAATTATCAAAGCGACTGGGTGATGTTGAATCCAATCATAACAGTGTACAGAATATCTAAGGAAAAAGAAAATGCTGTTTGTGCATTTGTGTTGAAAAGTGTTGCCAACATTATATTCTTATTTTGAATGGTGGCTGGTCAGATAGAAAATTGGGTCTTCACAAAAACAGTAATAATAAGATTAAGTAAAATGGTTGTCACTCGCCCAACTGCGCTGTTGGCTTGTAAAGGTATCACTATTTATCTCCAAGATTTAGAATTGAATCTATTGACTGATCGAAATAAATAAATCTGTATGAAAACTCAATTGACAGACACGATTAGAGCCTTTACAGTGCTTTTTTTTAAGCTGGTACATACACAGCGACCGCCCGGTTATGGGCATGCAGCTGTGAGCTTGCGTTCGGGAGATGGTAGGTTCGAACACCACTTACGGATTGCCGTGGTTTCCCATTTTGATACCAGGCAAATACTGAGACTGTACCTTAATTAGGGTCCTTTCCTGTCCCATTGTCGCCATAAGACCTATCTGCGACGTAAGGCAACTTGCAAAAAAGCATAGGACATGGATTTCGTTTTCCAGGATTGTAGTCGCCTGCAATTTGAAAGGGTGCGCGAGTATCTCGTACGTCAGCGTCGTGCTTGCATTGAAGTTGGTGGCCGTCGTCATGTTGTGAGGTGAAAAATACATTAATTCAGGTTTGTCGATGATATGGTACTGTAAAAACTAGATGTAAATAAAATAACTGTATTATAAACATGCTTAAGCTGGTTTGTCAGATACTACATTCCCTATCTCAAAATGTTTAGTGGAGCATTTCCTGTTTAATCTTCGAATGCTTGTACTGAAAAATAAAAATCCGTGTATGTATATTGAGTATCGTAGCAAAGTGACTCTCCACTAAGGCACGTGTGGCCAGTGCAAGTAGGATATAAAGCAGGGTTGCCAGATACCTGAAATCAAAATACGGGACAGATATGCGATCAACGGGCTCGTATTCTACAAGTTATAAACTTTGATTCAAAGTGATACGCTTATTATTATGTTGACATCATAGTGCAGTTTATTAATGTATGCCTTAACATTTATACACACAATGAAACTTACAGTACCAAGCAAGTTGATCACGCGGTTTGGGTCATGTAGCTATGAGCTTGTATTAGTGAGGTGAAGGGTTCGAACCCCATTGTCGGCAGCCCTAAAGATGGGGCTGTAGCCTGTCTTAAGGCCACGGTCAATTCCACTCCTATCCCGTCGTCACTGTAAGACCTGCCTCTGTTGGTGTGATGTAAAAAAAAATGCAAAAAATCTTAGTTTATGTACTTATTCATGGCAGTTCTTTCAATTTTAATATATTTTAATTTCTCTGAAGTGCTGTTAACAGTTTTTTGTCATTCTTTATCAATTTCATAAAAATCTCTGTATGATATTGAAGAAAACTTTACAGACACGAACAGCTCAGACCTAATCAAGTCAACAGAACATAATGTTTCTCACAGCGGACAATTTCACACGAACATGCGGTGGCCTCGGACCACCTCACGTAGCTGGCCGCTATTACGTGTTTTATTCGCCAGGATCGACAATCCAAGAACTGCAGACAATAACATAGAAAAACAATTTTAAAAATCTACGAACTTACACCAGATAAAGAAACCAAGGAAAGAAGAAAAGCTCTTGGTACTTATCAGAGGTGGAAACACTGGGGTATTTCTCTCGATGTTCAGAATAGGGGCAGTTGCCATCCCGGATAGGAACTGTCTGGGACGCGGGGCGTTTAACACGAATACAGTACTGCCCCATAAAATCCGGGACATCTTGCAACTATGTGTAAACTTACAGATCTCGTCATTATCAACAATTTATTTGTACATTCCCTTTAGGATCATGGTTCAATTTTCAAAGTTTCTATATAAAAATAGGAGCTATTGTTGAACTTTCACCTTGGTTATTTGGACTCTTAGGGGACTGGAATATGTTCAGTAACTTTTCAAATTCTTGATTGATTGATGATGTTAATTTGAATAATAATATAAGGGCTTACCAATTTGTCGTGCAAGTCAGTGATCAGAAAGTTGTCCATACTTGTCAGAAATGGTTTGTGATTTCTTTATCTAGTAGTACTGCCAACTCTTGGAAGTGCTCAACAGTTGTTATTGGAAATGGTACCGATAATCTGAACCTAAAGTTAATGAGCTTAACAATTTACCAGTTATGGTTCTGTTAACATGTATGTCCAACCCTTGCCCCATTTCTTTATGGTGTCGGGTATGAAGAGAATTTTTATGACCGGGTGCTCTTTCTGACATCAACCTCATCAGAGGAGCTAATGATGTGATAGTAGGGAGGGAGAAGGGTGAAACACTGTGCTGGCACATAGCCTACTTTTATTGAATAGCACCAAGGGGTCTGCTCAGGGCTGAACGTCTCCATCCGACGGACAAATCACCATCAGCAGTGTCATATGTCCTCGCTCCGTATGAGTACTGTGGAGAGGTTTAATCTGGGCTATTGGACTGGCTAACATTGGCATCAGACCAGGCAGACTGTGTGGAGAAATTATCATAAAATCTTTACAAAATCAATTGCTAGACTTTGGACCTCCTGACTAAATAGTGCAGTCTTTCGGCATTTAAGAGTACAAGAGACTTACTCTAACCGAGCAAGTTGGCCGTGCGGTTAGGACTGCATAGCTGTGAGCTTGCATTTGGGAGATGGTGGGTTTGGGGCAGCCCTAAAAATGGTTTTCCGGCATTTCCCATTTTCACACTAATCTTTGCGATGTTAAAACACTAGCAAAGAAGAGGCCTACTCTAATGAGATAATAAGTCTCTTAATACTTATACTAATTGAAGGGATGATAAACACATGCCCTTTCAATATCTTGTGCCAACAGAACCAAAGAAATAACGGTGCCATTTTAAGCTGCGGTGAAAATGAAATGGCGTATGGCTTGAAGTGCCGGGAGTGTCCGAAGACAAGTTTGGCTCGCCAGGTGCAGGTCTTTCGATTTGACGCCTGTAGGCGATCTGCGCATCGTGATGAGGATGAAATGATGAAGACAACACATACACCCAGCCCCCATGCAAGCGGAATTAATCAATGATGGTTAAAATTCCCGACCCTGCCAGGAATCGAACCTGGGACCCCTGTGACCAAATGCCAGCACGCTAACCATTTAGCCATGGAGCCGGACTTAAATTGCGGTAAAATTAGGGTGGTTGATAAACATTCTGCAACGTTATTTCTTCACTAGTATGCAATTGTAAAACCTCAGTGACTCAGGAGGCAGTGTGCCAGCCTCTTGCTCCATGTGAGGTTTATGCTGGACAAAGTGGAGGCAGGACAGGTTTCTCCCCGGGTACTCTGGTTTTCCTTGTCTCTTTAATTCCAGCAACAGTCCAGTATCATTTCATCTGTCAGTCATTAATCATTGCCCCAGAGTTGTGCGACAGGCTTCGGCAGCCGGCACAGTTCCTGCCCTCGCCGCTAGATGTGGGCTTCATTCATTCTACTCCTGACCTGGTTGAATGACTGGAAACAGGCTGTGGGTTTTCATAATAGGCAATTATATTTACATACACACTTCCAGTTGTTGGCACTACTGCTGCATTTAATGTTGTAATAAGGAAAACAGCTTATCGTTGCACCTGCGAAAATACCTGTGTGGGATGTTTCTGCTCGAGATGTAAAAACCCTAACTGTTCAGCACTGAGAGTTTCCTCAAAGAATTCTCAGACATCACACAGTGGTTTTTGCAGGTGCTTTGATGATATGTATGGAGTACTGCTACTGCTATTGCACAAGTGGGGGAGTAAAAGTGTTCTCTCCTTGTGCAATAGCAGTACTGTATTAAATGTACTTACTAATGTAAATTTTTCCAATTTTTTTTCTTTGAACAGGAAAGTCCGTGATTCATAAAAGTTTCGACGCTGGACCTGGACACTTGAAATGAGGTGTTGGACTTAGGGTATATTTTTAAGCTGTTTTTCTGCTCAGAATGCAGATTTTTTAGTAAAATTCATTAATTTTCTGTAAATTTATTTAATTTTTCATAAATTTAGTGGAATAATTGTAAGTTTTTTATAATTAATATTTTTATTTTTGATGTAATTGTGTAAAAAATAAATGAAAAAAAAACTAAGTCCAAATTTCCATAATTTTGGTTTATTCCAAATGGAAAAACTTGGAATGTTAAAATCCTTTCTACTTTATTCAAGATAGCCACACTTCAGCCAAAGCTGTTCTTGCTGCAATAGAACTTACCACAACTCAGTTTATTACATGGAAAGGGAAATATAAATAGCATATAAATAAAGAAGTCCTTTGTTCTTTTTATCCTTTATTACATCATTATCTCAATGTTACAATACATAATACAATTGATGATCAAGACTGAGGAAAGACACAAACTGTTTTGGTTTTATCACATGTTATCATGAACATTCAGTTTACTTTTTGGTAAAGATTTTCAGACAAAAATTGTTCTTTAAAAATAGGAAAACAGTTATAGTTATAATGTAAGAAGGAAATCATTGCTAGTTTCCTATTACAAACAAGTCACAATAACTGAACACATGAACAGAACATCAAATCAACAAATGCCCTATTTGCAACTCTGGCATTATGAACCACATTTGAAGCAAGACTCCCACAAACAGTATAATGTACTGGGATGCTAACAAAATATGTTATACAGAGTTACTGTCCACTTCAAATAAATCATGAACCATTCCAGAGAACATTCTCTTTCCACTTTCAGTAATGACACTAATTTAGTTTTCTTAAGTGGAACTACACAGCCTTAAACCTACAAATATTACAAATTCAGTACCATGATTATTTTGAAAATCAGACAAGTACTTCACAAAAATACAATGGCAAATGAAGCCTGTTTGAATACATCATATTTTCTTAAAGTACTATTTCTGATTTTCAAAATACTCACAGTGCTGAATTAATGTCTGTAGTTTTAAGGCTGTAAACAAAACAGTATTTCCATTAAAGAGATTAGTACCATTATCTCAAAATATTGACACTATAAAAAAGTACTGCAAGTCTGATCTCCCCTTGGAAGTTCTGTCAAACTACTTATTCCACAATTTCCTCCACCCGTGTCTCAACATTCAGCCATTTGCAAAATTTTTGAAGGCATTATCATCCTTATCAATTTACAATATAATACATTACAAAAAATCCAGCAATAACTAAAAACTGCACCACAGTTATTCTATTTTGCATTTAGTTGTCAAAATAATAAACTATAAAATTTTATTGGACATAGTCATCAAAATGTCTACACTGCAAAATTAGTCTTTTTTGGCCCAATGTTAACAGTTAAAATGCACCATTATATCACATGGTAACAAGAACACAATGTGTCCCTAAACTTTCCTGCAACACTGTACTTATTTTCATGATTGCAAAATTAAACCACTATTTTCTTGTGTTGGTTGCTGAAAATTTTTCTAACTGCCATACCACATCTTCTCCATCTCATCCATGAAGTACAGGAAAATACAGCTCTCAGCAACTGCAAACAAAAATATATTTGAAAATTAATCTCTTAAACTGGAATATTACTTTGTGTATAATAACTCACACCAATGAGGAACAAATCTGTTAAGGTTCATTTAGCCAATGGCACATGTCATGGGATCCATCAACAGAATTTTCATTCATAAAGAGATTGCTGTAAAGGGATGTGCCACATGCATTACCCAGCAAAAAACCTCTGCAATCAAACCAAAGGTCCCCAGCATAAAGACCTACTACAATAAATTACAATTCTGAAACCAGGGAGGGAGTAATCATTTGTTGTTCAAATTAGTTTTTTTGGATACATGCAGTTTTCCTTAATGATAATGTTTAATGTAGTAATAAACTGTATTAAGTCTAATAAATGTTTGCACACATTCTCCAAATTGTCAGTTTATTTTTCCTAGAAATTAAACAGTGTTATATAATTTGAGAAAACCTGCATCCTGTCCATTAATTAAATGGGGGAACATCCAAGTGACTGCTAACACTAAAGGTTGCAAAACAGTAAAATAAAATAATGTGTACAGCCCACAACTGGGGTGTTTGTATAATAGTACCAGGTATCAACAATTAAACTACCTGTATTCAACACAACACAGCACAGGCTGGAATCTGAAATTGCACATACTGTATATGCTAACTAAGCAAATGCACTCTCAAATTATGCCACAAAAATTATTAGTTCCCAGTCTTGCACCAGACAAAAATATGGCACTGCAAGCACTCAGAACATGCAATTTTTCATAACTCTTGACGTTAGAATGTTCTTCCAATGGAATTCCGTTGTCACTTCCTTGGTTGTTGAAGAAACAACCATTGCATTCAACTTACGTGACTGCTGTAGTTTTACAAGCTCATTCATTCTTGGTCCATTTTTCTTTGAGTGACCCCTCATGAGCCTGTTAGGTGCACCTTATAGGGACCTCCTTGTGAAACACATGATTCCAGCTTTGCAAGAACACAACTGTGACCACACTGCTATTTTTATGCAAGATGGGGCAACACCACACATCAGTCACAAGGTGAAAGACTTCTTGCAAGAAACTCTCACTAAAACCACATCATCTGTAGGTATTTTCCAGATGGGCAATCTTCAATATCTTTCAACCTTAATCCATGTGACTTCTGGTTGTTGGGATATCAGGGACATGTCCAGTCTCTGCCTGATCTAAAGGCTGGCATACAATGACATGTCATTGATTTCACCAGATATGCTGCAGGCAATTCTCAACCATGACATGTTATGGATGCAGGATGTTGCTGAGTTAGGCCACATCAAACTGTAACCATAAATCCTAATAAACATGCCAGAATCACCATTTTCATGTGTGATTTTCCCTGCCTTTTTCTGCAACCCTACCACTCATTACAGCACCATATTTTGCATCAGGTGGCAAGACATGCTACTAATTTTTGTGGCATAATTCACAAACATTGTTTAGTTAACATAGGTACAAAATTTCAGACACCAGCAATCACTACAGCCCAAGCTGTGGAATCTGCCACCTGGGCAACTGCCCTAAATGCAGATCAGTACCAATCCATTGGTCAAATTGAAACACATGATAGTGGTCTACAACTGATACTGAGATAGGAAACCAATGGTTGGAAATTCATATTTATTGCATTACATACACAGCAAACACCACATAACAATGTAGCTCATAGTAATTGTTCAAAGTGACAACCACCAGCCTCAAAGCATACATGGCAACAGGACATGAACTTCCACCATACTCTCAAAGATCCCTGGTGTCTGTTGAATCAGGAGACAGGCAGCTTGGACCCATTTCTACAGCAATTTCATATGCCAACAACTTGACACAACCCCAGAGGAAAACATCCAGAGGTGAGAGATCTAGCGATCGTGCTGGCCATGGGACATTACCTCCTCTTCCAATCAAACGATGAGGGTACGTGTTGTTCAGGTGCTCACAGACATTAGCAGTGAAGTAGGCTGGTACAGTCATGTTGAAACCACATCCTTTCACAAACAAAAAGTAATCTCCAGGAACAGTGGCAGCACACCTCGCAGGAACACCAGGTAACATGGACCAGTCAAACAGGGAGGGAAAATATAAGGCCCTATTAGGTGATCTTGGACAATGCCTACCCATACATTGACAGACTTGTTCAAGGTAGCCACCAATGTGGGTGGCATGGGGATTGTCCTCCCTCCAGACATGGCTGTTGCAGCTGTTGAAAACACCATAAGTGAATGAGACCTCATCCATGAACAGTAGAAAGTTCAGCACCACAGTGGATAATCCATTGACAAGTGAACGTGGGGCTCAAAATCCGTTGGTCTCAGTGCTTGTCAAAGTTCCACACTGTATTCTTCAAAGTGTTTCACGGACAAGTTGATGGGTGCTTATTGCTGGGTGGTCAGCCACATGATCCAATACTATCTTTTCAAAGTCTGCTGTTCGGACATGTCTTTGGCGTGAACACCGGTCGGCTATCTGAGACCCCATCTCTTGTAAGTTGGTATCCACGGAGATAAACTTCCAATTAGGACAAAGCCTGTTGGGAAAGCATTCTCTGTACATTCGTGCTGCTTTACAGGCACTACATTCTGCCACACTGTACATTAAATGCATGTCTGCCAACACCCATGACGAGTAATGTTCTATCTTTAACAAGTCATGCACTGTACACAGTAACACCTAACCATGGACACATCACAAGCTGTCTGATACAATGGACAACTGATACCAGGGATAGTGATGTGCAAGCAGTTATCACATGACACACTATGAGCCAAATTGTGTGAAGTACATCTCTTTGGTGGTAAGGGATGTATGCTGTTTATCACCTGCTGTCTGTACAACGGACACCCAGGATCTTTGAGTGTGCAGCAGAACTGCTTGCACCGTTGCATTACATTCGACACTGGTACATCACTTTGAACAATTACTATAAGCTATGTTATGTGGTGTACGCTGTGTATGTTCGTAACAAATATGTATTTCCGATCATTGGTTCCCCTATCTCAGTATATGATAAATCCGGGACAGATACTGCATACACCATAGGCAGAGGTTCCCATCATTAGAGCTAGATGGCAGTGTGTATGATTTTCCAGTTTTTAAGGAAGAACTACTGTCTGCAGCTGTAATGAAACTTCTCATATATTACACCAATTATAGCCAATATCTTGCAGAGAGTACATTTTCTCCTGACAAAGGTTTTCTTTGAGTTCATTTATTGTATATTAAGTAGGTTTCAAACGCTTAAATCAGCCAACTTAGTACAACTGAAGCATAACTAATTGATCATAAGCTTATTTTTGGCTATGTTTGCCTTCAGGTATGACAACAGGACAGTGCAGCATCTCTACCGGATAGTGGGAGAGTTGCTGCACTGCAATGCTGTAGAGGTGTCTCATTGTTATTTGATTCTAAAAGCAATCTGGAAACAGTAAATACTATTCATAGGGTACCAGAATTTAATTTTATATTTTATTGCCTTACAATTAAAATACTTTATTTTTATTGCTTTCATTGTTAACATTATTATATACAATTATATTTTCAGAAAAAAATGTATTTAATAGACCAGAGTTTGTAACATGGATGAGTGTGGAAGTGCAGGCTAACAACCAACCTGGTTCTATGATAACTGATAAATGTTCCAAATCTGTTCATGTACTAAAGTCAGGGGAGAAAAGTGAAAATTTAACTGTTCTGACTTCTTGTAATGCTTCAAGCAAAAAAAAAAAAAAAGGGAAGACAGCCTCCTCTGGCATTGCAAGAGACAGGACACAACCAGTGAAGAGGATCATCTCAGCAAATGGAAAGAGCCCAATAAATTCAGAAACAAACCTCTCCTGAAGATATTACAAAAACAAAAATAAAAATTACAATCTAGTGCAAGTTGCAACTAGTGGTTCAATGAATCTTGCTGTACATGTAACAAGTGTGTAAATTGTGGCAGGAAAATTGCTAGAGAACAATGCACTTTGAAACAATCTGTATAAATTTGTATTTTGTAAGAGGATAAATATAAGTTTTTTGATTCAAGAATCATCATCATCATCATCATCACCACCATCATCATCATCATCATCATTGTCCCACTCCAGGTACCCAGGTATGATTAACAAGCCTCCTCCACTACTTTGTCCTTCCACTTTTCCTGCTCCTTTACTTCCACCATATCCAATCCAGCTTCTCCAATGTCCTTCCAAATCTGATCCATCCACCACCTTCTGTCTTCCAACTGGTCTCTTTCCAATTCCCTTCTTCCTACCCATTCATTTCAAATTCTTTTTACATGTCCAAACCATCTCAGTCTTGCTTTCTATATGTCCTGTACTAGCTGTTCTATATTTAGCTCTTCTCTAATTTTAATATTTTGAATTCTATCTCTTGTCTTTTTAACCAATGTTCTGACAAATTTCATTTCTACTGCTTGGATCTTACTATCTTGTCTCTTATTAGTTACCAGCCTTTCTAGTCCATATGTTACAATTGCTGTTAAATACTGTTTATATAATGTTAATTTCATTCTCTTGGGTACTTTGTCATCCCACAAAAGCTCTCTGACTTTATAAAGTCTTTAAGTCATTAATTTCAGGGTTGATTTCATTACTTCCATTAATAATGATACCCACACATGTGAACTGTTCTACATTCTCTAACCATTCTCCATCTATGTTCACTTGGCTTCTCTTTTCCACAGTACATTAGCTTTCTTTTCACTAATTACCATTCCAAACTCCTTCAGAGTTTCATTCCAAATGTCCAGTCTCCTTTGTTTGTACTTTTCTCCAAATCACCACATCATCTGTAAATACCCAAAGCATTATTCACTTCATCACTACTGATACTCTGTTTTACACATTTTATGATTTCATCCATCAATATAATAATAATGGCAACAGTGCACTTCCTTGCTTGAGACCTTTTTTGTATAAAACAGGTCAGTCACCACTCCCTCTTTGTACACTGCTTTTACTCATGATACAACATTTTTATCTTGTTAATGATTTTGGTACATTCCTTTTCCACAGGCATTCCCATACATGTTTTCTTTTAACTGTATCATAAGCTTTTTTCAAATCTAAAAATACAAAGATCATTTCCTTGTTCCTTTCCAGATGTTTTTCTGTTATCATTCACACTGTAAATATCAAGTCTATTGTTGATCTATTCAGTCTAAAGCCATTATGTTCTTCCTCTATGTTTCCATTATAACCCTCTGTCTTTTGTCTACAACTTTGCTTTATTTTTAGGATATGTGATAAGGTTATGCCTCTAATTTTCACATTTTTTTCTATTTCCTTTTTTGAACAATGTTGCAATGCTTCCTTGTTGCCAATCTTCAGGTATCCTTTCATCCTTCCATATGGCATTGAGGGCTCTGTACAGCCACTGTAGTCCAATGCTTCCTGCTGTCTTCATATCAGCATTGAAATAGTCTTTCCCACTTGCTTTACCTTTGGTCATTGCTTTCGCTTTCAAGTTCCAACCATATTATCAGGTTCTATTGTTTTTTCCTCCATCTATTTCCATTATCTGCTCCTTCCTCAGAGCAGTCATCCTCATTATAAAGTTTTTCAAAATACTTTGCCATCACCTACTGAAGACCCTTTTTGTCATGTACTATGGATCCATTTCTCTCTAATGCCTTGATTTTTTCTTGATTTATTCTTTTAGATTGTATTACTAAGTATAAGAGTTTCTGATTTCATCAACTATCTTGCTCAATTTTATTGGTAAACTCTCCCTAACATTTCTCCTTTTCTTCCTTGATACTCCTCTTTACTTTTAGTTTCAATTCCACACATAACCTTTCTGTCTTATTCTCATCCCTCTGATATGTTTTTTGCTTTTCCTTATCAATTTATTTCTTCACCTTGTTCCTTTCTTTTATTTATTTTGTCTGCCCACCACCATTTCTCCTTTCCATTAACCTTCGCTTTTGTTTTCCCGCATACCTCAATCACTACTTCCACAAATGTCTTCAATTGTCCCACTCTTCTCCGCTTCATATTTCTGTGTTAGGCAACTTCCTTTTTATCCATTCTTGGAAAGCCATTCTTTTATCCTCCTCCAATTCCCAAATCCTGCTCTTTGGTTTCTTCAGTACAGTTTTAGGGATTTTTTCTTATCTTAATATTCATTACCTATCTTCCACATTTTCAGTCTGTTATAAAATCTACAAGTGTTTCATACTGTCCATCCCAACTATATTGGCTGATCTTATGGCTATTCCTTTTCATAAACCATGTGTTTATTATCAGGTTATTTCTGATACAAAAGTCGGACAGTTTCCATCTTCATTTCTATCGCCCTACCCACATGGGCCCAGAACATTCTCGTATCCCTTTCTATCAGTTCCCACATGGACATTCAGATCTCCCACTATCATGATCCCATCAACAATGGGAGTTTCCAGTTCATTGAGGAAATCTTTCTTCCATGCTACATCCTGTCTGTGGAGCATACACCTGTACTATCTTCAGTAGTTCCTTATTTACATGTATGTACATTATTATAATTCTTTCATTTACATACTCAACTTCAGCTATTGGTTCAGCATCCTGATTCACTATAAATCCCACTCCATTTCTTTTCTCTTTACTGTTAACCCATTTAGTACAAGGTCTACCCCCTTTCTTAGTTTCTTCATTCCTTTCCCTTTCCATTTTAATTCACATTGTTAAAACCTGTCTGAAGCACATTTTCTAAAGAGACTAAATTACTGTGTCAGGACAGAATTATATTCATGATTTTGAAATTTTCTTTATATAACAGAAAATCCATTGCTCATTCAAAGAAATTGAAATTAAAATATGATTAATGTTCTGAATTGTGAGTTAGATTATGTTACCACTGAATGATTAAACTCTATGGATATAATTGTCTTATAGCATGTTCTAATGTTCAGTTATATTCAAGCTGAAGAAATTAACTTATTTGATTTTGCTCGATTATTTTTTATTTGCAGCATCTCTTCTGAGCAAAGTCGGCATCTATACGGGGTTCCAGGAAGAGACGCCACTGATGCAACAATTCTTTTGTTCTTTCCTTTCTCCCAATTATTTTCAGTTACCGATGTTTTTCTCATCTCTGATCTAATGTAAATATTTTCCAATTATGCTTTTATCAGATTGCAACAATTGGACTGTAACACTTAAATTTACAGAGGCAATATGGAGCATTCTCATCATAGTTTCAAAACGTTTCAAGCCCCTACATGCTGTAATTTATGTAGTGCACTCATTTAAGTGACTGACGACAACAATGTAAACACTGATGTATTAGGAATTGATGCTGAAGATGGTTTTATAAAGGCAGATCCCAAGATATTTACAACTTTAAATCTTGACTAATTTAATATTTATGTACATTTTTATAATCATGTGCATAGTATGCTCAGTAGAAAAATTTTAAAACCAACTTCAGTTTGGATTCTATTTTTACCAAGTTTTGGTACAAGAAAAACCACATTTGGAATGAAAAATTAAGAGAAGATAAAATCTCAAAAATAACACTGGGGAGAAAAATTAGGTATTGAAACTATTGCCCAACAGATGCAACACAAATCTATCTCTTGGAGAAATAATTTTATTGCTAGTGGCTTTACATCGCACTGACACAGACAGGTCTTATGGCCTTGGAAGAAGCAGCCAACAAGACAGGTTTGTGAATCTCTGCAGGAAGGCTTATTTTCATAACACACATAATAGGGATCTTTTTTCTTATTGTTTCTATTATATTTTCTATGTTCTGGTATATTTCCCAATTAATTTTTAATTTCTATTGTTCTGTTATTTTCATTGGGCCTAAGGTTTTTCTAGTTTTTTCTTTTTAGTACTTCAAGTTTAAATAAACTATGGTTCAAGACTAGACATTCACTTGCATAAAGACCATTGAATTGTACTGCCTTATTTTAAGAACTACAGGTAAATATTCCTTGTAAAAATGCAAGGTGGTACTAGTATCAAGTAACGTCGACCCATAGTGTTCCACACAATGTTACCAATGGCAAGCAACTCAGGATTATCTTATTTGTAAGTTAGAAGTAACAGACATCGAACTAGAGAGAATGATTGCTGATACAAACAGGTGGGAACAATGGCAGGGGAGTGCTTGGAATGAGGAGATGGATAAGTAAAGAGTGAACTCTATTGATGAAGCGAAACATGTCCCGCATATAACTTCATATTAATGAGGAAACTAACTGTAATAACATTTTGTGATGTACTGAATAGGTGGTTTATAATAAAACATTGTTTATTGTAATTAAACAGGCTTGAAATATGGATTAAAAGATGAGGTTAGTTACTTGCAAACAAACACTCCAAAACATTTTAAAACACACTGGTCAGATGGAGAAAGTAAAGAAATTCTAATACCTGACAGGAGGCGGGGGGAGGGATAATTCAAGAAAATGCTTTAGAAAATCTGTTGAAGAAAGGTTACACGATGGAAAGAGCATATGGAATCAGTAAGAATTTTTACAAGAAATATTTACCTGTATATCTTAAAATAAGGCAGTACAATTCAGTGGTCTTTATGCAAGTGAATGTCTAGTTTTGAATCATGGTTTTATTTAAACTTGAAATATTAAAAAGAAAAAATGAGAAATCTTAGGCCCAATGAAAATAACAGAACAATGGAAATTAAAAAGTAATTGGGAAATATACCAGAACGTAGAAAAATATAATGGAAACAATAAGAAAAAAGATTCCTACTAAGTTATGTGTACGTTATGAAAATTAAATTTTCCAAGATTAAAGTGATGTCACTAAGAAACCTAAGAATGTGAGGTTGGTCATACTAAGAAGGAACAGGTAGACAATTGTTTAAAGAGGCCCAAAAGCTAGGTCATCAGCCCCTAATGGTATGAAGTGAACGAAATTAAACCAAACTTCAAAATATATCCACTGACTAGAGGCTAAAACAAATGACTATGAAAAAATTATTGTGAAACAAAAACAATCAGTGGATCCTATTCACAATGCCTTAAGTACTGGATGATACTAATCTGAAGGGGTCCAATCCAGGTCACCTCGCATCGTGGGACTAATTACAGGCCGTGTATACTTGTGTTGCTCACATAATGGTATTACTGTCAGGCAACACAGACCCATGGTTTTCATCACAGTGGTACTTCTTACCAGCACCAGTCAAACCCATGGTTTTTCTCACCAAGTGGTGCCAACCACAGGCAACGTAGACCCATGGTGTTCCTTATAAAGTGGTACTACTCGTAGGTAATGCAGACCCATTCTCAACACAGTGGAACTGACCAGTGGATTACACACGATGACACTTCTCACAAACAATGCCCAGACCCGTAGTGTTTCTCGCATAATTGTACTGCTCCTATGTAACGTAGACCCATCGTTTTCCTCGCAAGGTGGTACTAGTTTCAAGTAACATTGAGCCATGGTGTTCCGCACGTAATGTTACCAATCACAAGTAATCATATGGTTCTAATATCATCCCTTGGTCGCCCCTTTTAGTCGCCTCTTACAACAGGGAGAGGATACCGTGGGTGTATTCTTCAGCATCCCCCATCCACAGAGGGTGGAACAGGTAGATCATTTCAGGTATTTAAGACGAGTTCTTCCAGGATGGTAGTATAGTAAGCAAGATTGAATTAAGGCGCAGTAAAGCTAATGCAGTGGGCTCACAATTGTGATCAACAGTATTCTGTACGGAAATCGGCTCCTGGACAAAACTATCTTTACATCGCTTTGTTTTCAGGAGCAAAAGCTGGGTGGACTCAGGATATCTTATTCGTAAGTTAGAACTAACAGACATGAAACTAGCGAGAATGATTGCTGGTACAAACAGGTGGGAAAAATGGCAGGTGAGTGCTTGGAATGAGATTGATAAGTTAGGAGTGAACTACTGATGAAGCTGTACGCATAAACCAGCTTCGGTAGTGGAGTCATGCGAGATGAATTGAGGATAAGTTAACCAGGAGAATAATGGACTTTGTTATGGAGGGTAAGAGAAATAGAGAGACCAGGACAACGATGGTTAGACTCGGTTTTTAACAATTGTAAGATAAGAGGTATAGAACTAGTTACAAATAGAGGATTGTCCTGTTTAGCAAATTCACAGGAGCTTGCAGACTGAACACAAAGTCATAAGAGTCTATAATGAATATGTATGTGTAGAATGGTATAGAAATAGATTGACCAAACAGACATCCAAGTACTTTTGTCAACAACAAGCTGGATTCAAGTGGGCAAGAAAGATTTAGAAAGAAATAAAATAAGAGAAAGCTAAAGAGATATTTTGAAAATTAGATTTTAAGAATGGAAGGATTCTATGAAAGAAAAAGGAAACCAGTCAAAAGTCGACTGAAGAAGAATAAGGCAAAGTGCAATAATGAAGGAAAACTGGAAAGAATGGAAGAGGAAACAAGGAAGGACAAGGGGTCCCTCATCATAGATATGTAGATGTATTGGTTCAAACTTTCTTTTTCAGTTTTCTTGCAGTCATATAAGCTCATGCTGAGTGCAAGGGGCACCGTTACTAAACTACTAGTCACTTATGAACCTTTGGTATGCCAAATGAGACCACTGTGAGCTGGGGCCTACAGACCTCTACACTCCACCCACTTCATTAAATAAATTAAAAGTATTTTATCTGCTTCTATGTCATTAAGAGCTGACCCCATGGTGCCTGCCTCTTACCCTGAGGCCCCTGCTTCGATTCATGGCCAGGTCAGATTTTTTTACTTGGATCTGAGGGCTGGTTCAAGGTCTACTCAGCCAACATGATTACAATAAGGAGCTATTCGAGAGATAGCGGCTCCGGTCTAGAAAGCCAAGAATAACGGCCGAGAAGATTTGTCTGCTGACCACATGACACCTCGTAATCCGCAGGCCTTCGGGCTGAGCAGCAGCCGCTTGGTAGGCCAAGGCCCTTCAGGGCTGTAGTGCCATGAGGGGTGGTATGTTATGCCACTTAGGGTTCTCTCCACATTAGCATTAGAATCATTTTCTTTAATTCTGTATTGCAATTAGATTACACTATTTGCATTATATTTGGCTGCCATGCGACGAACAACCCAGGTGAGGAGGTTCGGTATCGTTTTGATGGGGGGCTTTTCAACCTAGCAAAACTTGGCAACTGGAGGCTCAACCAAGTTAAAAAGGTAACCAAAATGTTGTATGCAGATGATGCTGCATCATCTACATTCAGTACACCAGAGGAATTCCAACAGTAACTTAACTGCTATAAGAGTGCATGTGATCATTTTGGTCTCACAATGTTCAAAAGACCAAGGTCCTGGCACAATCCTTCCACATTTCAACATCTCCATCTCAGATACTCCACCGGAGCAGGTAGACCACTTTTCATACTTGGGTAGTATCTATCTGTGCACTGTAACTGTGAGCAAGATGTGGAGAAGAGAATCAGACCGGGTGTTCGTAACTGAAGACTAAACTCCTGGTGTATCACGCTCATCACAACACTGCTGTATGGTTGTGAAAGTTGGACCCTTTACCAACCAGACTTTGATCCATCCTTCAAATAAAAAGGGAAGACCATGTCACCAACATTGCTGTTCTTGACAAAGTGCATAGAATCGTCCATCATTGATCATCAGCTTAAATGGACTGGCCATGTCAATCTGATGAGTGATACCAGATTCCCCATGCCAAATCCTGTATGGTGAACTTTGTTCCAGCATCAGACCTCATGGAGCCCCCAACAGGTTCTACAAGGACCAGCTTAAGCACAATATGAAGATGACACGTCTCAATCTACAAACCTGAGATGTGGTAGCTAGTCTGTTTACTTTTGCGAAGTACACACTCAATTAGTCTTATAGTTGCATATCAAGATATTATTGAAAGATAGTATGCTGTAATAATTGTTAGCTTGTATTCAAGGGAATAAACAATATGCGTAAACACAAATCAGCCTTAGCTAAGCGATGAATTGCTGACCTTTGATAGGAAAGAGATGGGGATCAGCTATTACCGGACAGGAGTCTCCATTGAAGAAATCAGGGACAAGAGGTCATGAAATGTTATCTGAATCAGATTGTTCTCATCATGAAAGTGTTGCAACAACTTCAAGCCATATAAGTTCTGCACCTATAGCCAACAATCATGACATGACAAACTACAATCCTCATAACCGACTCAGGAAAAGTTGTACTGTGAAAAACAAAGTGCAATTTTCCCTTCTTTGGAGAAGAGACAAGCTTCTGGAGTTGCCAGTATTCATACAGAAGCTGCTAAGAAAGAAAAGGAAAAACATATGGTTCTGGTGACATTAGGTAATGAATCAAGAAGAAAACTTCACTTGAAATTTAATTTTCCCACCAATTGTAATTTTACATTCAAATCCAATTTTTCTCCCATAATATTCTGCCAGATGTAACAAGATTTGTATGGTATGTGTATCGCAGCTATATTAGGAAACTTGCGTATAGAATTTTTGATTGCAGAATTTTTTGCAAGTAGTAGGGATTTTTAAGTCCAAAATTTTAGAACATAAAAATTACACAAAATTTACGATATATCTCCTTATATAAATTATGCACAGAAAAATCAATATGTTATGAATAAATGCTAGGAAAGATCAGAGCAGAATGTGAAAATAAACGACATATGGGTAAGTATGGATGAATCACGACACTAGCAATAGGAAAGTGGGAGACGTTGCAGTAGGTGTGCTAGAAAATGAAAGTTCCCAAGGTGTCTTCTGTTAATATGTTGAGAAACATCAGCATTTAAGGTTTTACTCTTGATTACGGATGCTGCTCCGTATATGAAGAAGATAACAGACGGCCTCTGTGCGAGCTTCTCCAACATGATATGTAACTTGTGTAGTGCACGTGAGCAGATACACTGTATCCTGAAGTTGACAAATTGATTTCAAACTGATTTTTTCTTTTTCTGAAAGCACCAATCAGAATTGATTTGTTCAGAGCAAAAAATGCAGATCTTGCACTTCCACCTAGACCCAATGTTACTCGTTGGGGGAAGTGGTTAGAAAATTATGTTTTAAATCAGTGATTGACAAACTAAAATACTAACCATGACACTTGATCTGATCAACTTTGAAGCTGAAATTTAGAAAAAAACCCAACTTCCATTCTGTATTTCAGTAAAAAGTTCTCATTGTTATCACAGCATGCCATATCCATATTAACACAGATTTTAACATCATATCTGTGTTAACAGGCATTTTTGGCACTGAACTGCATTAAAGGTAAGAAATGTGAGCAACTTCTTTCTGTAGACCAAGAATTACGGGTGTTTTTCTGAGATTCCTCCTCACAATGAACAGTTGTATAGAAGTAAACAAGCCCACATTTCCAAGAGTGTAATATTATTGACAAAGCATCTTATTGAGTTCTTACTGCATGTAGGCTTACGCCATTCTGTAATATTACTAAAATATTGAACACAACCAATTTTTTGCAGCACACTAGATTCTAGTCAGTGGATACATTTTGAAGTTTTATTCATAGTTTTCATTTTGTTGCATCTCGTACCATCAGGGGCCGATGACCTAGCTGTCAGGCCCCTTTATAAACAATCATGAACATCAATTGAAATTCTATTGGACTTAGAGACAGTATATTAAAAGATTAATTATACATCTGCATGTCTGAGGTTTTTCCTGTTCCTGGATAACAAAAGTAGAAACTTCAACCAACTTGTTAACTCACACAATGGGATGCACGACACTGAGGAGCCTAAAGTGGAATCTACAATCTACTGGAGTGCAGAAAATCACCAGGTGCATGTCCATCCACTTCATAATACAAAGATAAGAGTTTGGTGTGCAGTAAGTGCTCCCAGAATTATAGGGCCTACCATCAAACAGATGCCGACCAATATAGACCTCATTCTCGGCCATTCTTTCAAGAGCCGACAGAAGATGAAGAGTAATTGTTACTTCATTCAAGATAATGCGACACCACACTGCTGATCAGTCTATGGAAATAATCAAAACTTCTAAAATAAATATCCACCTTTCTACCACAACAGTAATCTCCTGACTATTTGTTTCTACATTAATTGCTCTCCTTGACAGACTGAACACTCCTCATCCACCCCTTTTTATCCCCCCCACATCCTGCTGCGCGTGCAGGTCCCACATTCACACACACATACAATACCAAACTGAGACCAGCCGTTAGTTTGGTAGGCGGTGGAGAGAGTCTGCTGTGGGAAGAGGTATGTGGTGAGTATGCTGATTTAACTACAGATAATCTGTCCTTTTACATTCACATACTTTTTCCAGATTTGGACATAAAAGTAATATAAAGAATTTGTTTACTTCTTTCAGGTAAAAAAGGGTCAGTTTTGTCCAAGAGTAAGAAATCCATTTCAAACTCAAATAGAACACTGATTTAAGGCTATTTAATAGTTCTTAAGTCAATTTCTGGAGTTAAACAAAAAAGAGGAAGATTTTAAAGGAAAGGGATTATTTTGATTATACCACGGACCAACAATGAAATTTAACTTGTAACTATGGAGATAATCCGGGAAGTTTCTGAAGATCGTGTGGTTAATTATCCTGCTAGATCTCTGTATTTAAAATTCCTACTGGGGATGCTGAAGGGAAAATTGTATGTGAACAGCACTCACAAGAGAACATTGCAAAAATTATTTCAAACATCACAAATGCTGAGATTCGCCAAGTTTCTGCAAGCCTGTTTACGAGGTGTTGAGCATGTCCGACAGCCGAGGGACAACATTTTGAACATCAAATGTAAAGTCAGGTAGATTTTAGACTAACAGTTTCACTAGAAATAGCTTTTTATAGACCTGAATTGCTGTGATGTAGTGAGGAGGAAAGGCGCACGTTATATCGGCTAGCAAACTATCATCCTTGTGATCTGTATCGATGTGATATATTATTGAAAGAAAAATTAATGATTCCACCTAATCGATATGAATTTGTCTTTGGCAAACTAAAAACTGTAGTACATGTTTACTGACTAGACATCAGCTGCATCCTGTTTAGCTGTAATATTTACAAGAAGTAAGGACATAATCATCTCTTCTTAAACCTAAAAAGATATTTGAAAACATTAAAAATAATTAACATAGCTCAAGCTAAAGGAATGTGTTACGGAAATGGGAGGGGGTGGGGGGGGGGGGGTATGTGAGAAACTAACATTAAGGTTTAAAAAATTGTTAGCAGTTAAAATGGCTTATAGCTACCAATACTTTTGATGTCATACAATGCAGTTTTTAAGTTAAGTAGTTCTTATGTTAGCGTGAGTCTTAAATACTCTGGGAATGTGATTAGTTATAACTCTGGATCTTGTTTTGAAAAAAAAAAAAACAAATTTTTAAAGTTATATCATGTGTGTCAACAAAAGATATAACCTCATTGGAGTTGGCATTCCATAGAAGAATCTTAAGGATTTGATACTGTATAGGCTTTTGGGCTTATGCAGTATCATGTCTTTAAGTACGGGCCATGAAAGCATTAATGACAATCTTAAGGACTGTTTGGCTTTAGACTGCATTTATAACTCAATTGGTGGTTTGCAATCAGATCTGTAACCAAGAAGAAATGGGAGAAATATATTTATGTATGATGGAAACTGTTGTGGAAAAAATAGTTATTTTGATTGTTGTAAGAAAAACAACCCCCCCCCCCCCTCTCAACATCCAGTGTGTTGTTTTTCCTTTACATTTCTAGGGAGTAGTCTCCCAGCTGTTGTCTCAAGTCTTCTGTCTGGTGTTGTACGGGTGTGTACAAGTATGTTCGTTATCGCAACACTGGTGAAGCGGGGGAAGAAGGTGTGTCCTCAGCTCCATTGTTCTGTTTCTTGTGGGGAGGGAGATTCTAGCTGAAAATTGGGGAATTCTAGCTTGTTTATGTTATTAAGTCATTTTTTCTTCCAACATCTTTAAGTAAATTAGGATAATATAATACAGGGGACTTTTGTGCTCTAGGATATCATTTAAATTTTTTGTCTTTGTTGAAGAATTTGTCCAAATAAATGTGAACGTTTTATAACCTTTCATTAATTTCCTTGTGTTCACTGTTAGTATTAGTAAATTAGTATCTATTAGGTGTAATCAATTTATTTCTCTCAATCATACTGGCTAGCGATCAAGTCTCATTGCGCCAGCCATGCCGTGCTCTGAGTAGTGTTGCAACCAAAGCTAAAAGAAAAAGACTCTGGAGTATGTTAATAGAAATGTTTATATGGCCATTAGCAAATTTAATCTCTACTTAAGATATGCTCTCACCCCACCGCCATTCTGTCATTACAACAAGAACTAGTTTATGTACAATATATTAAAAACATACGAACAATCTATCCAGTATTAAAAGCAAAGATCTACTTCTAGAAAGTCAAAATGGAGTAACACAGACCTGTTTTTGTACAGAGGAATGATTTCCCATCTTAACTACGTTTAGTGAGCTCAAGTACAGATGGACAGTTTGACTACACCACGGCCTCTTCCAGTCTTCTTAGCTGCTTGTTCTACCAGAAATGGACAGAGTTGAACATTCCACCTTCAATGGCCAGCATACCTAGAAAATAGAAGAAACAACCAGTCAGTCATACTTATACAGCTTACTTGAGAATAGACGATGTGCAGTAATAAGAAACTCTCCTCCCAAAAGAAAATGATCTAACTTCTAACTAACAAAATATGGGAAAAGTTGTCCCAAAGAAAGGCTATGAAACCATAATCCATATACAGGGTCTCATAAACCCAGACCGTCCAGCAGCATTTCTAATCTCCCAGACTTAAGCAGCAGTACGGGAGGCGCACGCATAGTTCTTGACCTTGCACTGAGATGACAGTGCAGTGTGATTTTTACTTGTGGGGTGAACACACAAAAAGTGTATTGAAAAACTCCTCACACATTGGAAGAACTGGAAGAGAACATTACAGTGGCAGAACTCACTCGCGTCAGCCAGAATGTGGTTACCAGATACAATGCCTGTATAACCCAGGAAGGAAGACATTTCCAGCATCTTTTATAAGGTGAGATTTCATATATATTGTATACATGCTTAAAGCACGGTGGCCGCGCGCGACATAGTTCACCTGAGGCAGATGCCATAGCACAGTGTGGTCAGTCCGAGTTTGTATGAGAGACCCTGCACTATCTAAATAGTGCAGTCTGCAATTCATTCTACAAAATTAAGAACTCTGGCAACAAGCTCACAAAATAAGTTCAGGAAATTCTTGATCTGCACCAAGTCTCTCGACTAAAAATTCTCCACAACTACATTTTCTGTTGAACGTATCTGCTAATTGAGCTAAGTTCTATTCAGTGCCAGAGAAACTTATCTCTAACAGAATTCCTAATTCTTCCATGTTTCTTACCTAAAAGAAACCTTTTAGGGACAAACTTATCCATCTCTGGTGCAAGTCATCTATTTTAAGTGTGACTACAATTTATTCAAAACTATTCCTACTGTCCAAAAATGTACAAGCTCTTCTGATTTGTTCCAACTACAAATCAGCATGACAAGGACCTTTAAAAATGAACATTTTGGTTTTGTGTCAAATGGGTACCATAAACTCCACAATAATTTGGGAGAAGGAAGGGAAGTCGATGAGAACAGCTGTGATGATTAAATATCTGTCTGATCAGAACAACATTTAACATTTTTTCACAACATGGAATCATAGAACCCTTTGAAGGTTTCAGTAATAGGGAAAAGGCTAGGTCAAGCAGCAGGGAAACCTTACGGACAGTGATACAGCATCTTAGAAAGGGAGAGGAAAAAGGAAAGTAAGCGTTTTGGGTAAATCAGGTGAACTCTTAGCAGATTCCAGGGAATCACTGGACAAGAAGGAAGAAATATTCTGAAAATCTTCTCAATGTAAAAGGAAATATTTATGTTGTACTCTGAAACAAGTTTGTGGGCAGGAGTAAAATGACAAGGAAGTGGAGAAGTTGTAAACTACAGATTAAATCAGATCTGAAGTAGTGAAATATAATGGGAAGGCAGAGATGAAATTTTTAACCATTTGCTTTAGATTGGACCGACAGATGGTCTTATCATGATGGCAGGATAGGAAAGGGCTAGAAGTGGGAAGAAAGTGGCCGTGGCCTTAGGATACAGCTGCTGCCAATTGCCTAGTGTGAAAATGGGAAACCATGGAGAAATATCTTCAGGACTGCCAACTGGGATATGAACCCATGATCTCCTAAATGGGAGAGATGAAATTGCATCAAATAGTAATAGAAAGAGGGTGGATTCATATCCACTATTGCATACTCTGCAAAATAATACTTTTTTCCTCTATGTATAAGGTTGGTTCTCCAAATATCAAATGTTGAAGCAGAAAACTTTTAAATACTTTTTCTTTTGGGACGGTTTCTAGTGGTTACTGGTCTTCATACAGTGAAGGTTACATATCCAACTTAATGGCGGCTACGGGGAGCTCGCAACACCTAAACATACTTGCCAATGTCGGCACATTATCCACACAAAGATGATTGGTATAGGTTCGATCTACAAAACACTGATCTGGACTGGTTAGATCCTGCTAGTGACAACATAAAACAAAGAAAGTTGTGGCATTATTTAGTTTCATGCTGTTTGTTGTTATTCTTCTATATAAGTAAGAATATTTTTGGGGCCAGTAGGTTGGCCCTTGCCAAGTATCCAGGAAGAATCTCTTCTCTGCTGCTTCAGAAAAGATTTTTCTATGATTCCAACAACTGTACCGAATACCAAAACACCGTATTGTCAAGTTCTTGTTAATAATGTCGACTTGTCAGCAACAAAGCATTGTAAAGGCTTCCGGAGGCAAACTGAATTTTTACATATTCATCTCTTTGCATTGTGCCGATTTGAATAATAAAATATAACTTATAACTTGCAATTGAATATCAATATTGATATCGATTCCCTCGTGAGGATTTTGTAATTTAATAAAAATTAATTGTTCCTCTGTACTGCACTCCCTCAAGTATAAAAACTCGCCAAAAAATTGTATTTCATTTATCCCACAACCTCTCCTCTTAAGATCTGGAAATTTGTTTAATTTCTGTGGAGAGCCAGAAGGAAAACTGAACGGAGTTGGGTTTTTAGTAAATAGGAACATTGTGTCAAAAAGGTGCAAAGTGCAGATTACAAGTTTATGCTCCCACTTGAAGCTATTCAGATGAAGTTGAGTCCTTTTATGGGAGTCGTGAAAAAATCTGTGAAAAAGGAAGAAATTGTTATTTCCAACTGATTACTGGTGATTTTAATGCAAAAGTCAGCATCTATAATAAACTATATATAATAACAATAAGTTATTTTATTATTTTATCCACCTAATCAATACATTAGTCACAAACAATTAGGATTTTGTCCTTATTAAAATATTCGTTAACATGTTATTTAAAAATATGGTACATATTTTGCCTTAAAATTTGCAGGCATTATCAGCCATGATTTGACCTTAAAATAAAATTAAGCACCTGTAAGGCTTGTAACTATGAGTCAAGTGAATAATACAACAGTTGATTATAAACTTGTGAATTGACTAGCAAGTGGTTGATAACAGCAAAACATTCCAAATTATCAAATCAGAAATAATTGTGTTAAAATGTGGTGATAAACATTTATGATTTAAAATGTTGTTAAATGATGGTCTTATAACTGATAAATAATCAGTTGTATGTATAAGCTTAATGTAATTAGCATATGGGGTAATATTTTTCATTTTATTGATGGTGTAAAACTCTTAGTTGATATTCAAATTTGATTTGGACTCCTTTGGACCATCTCGTATGATATGTATTTGCGTCACTATGAATTGCAGGTTTGTTAACATGCTGGTCGAAAGGGGCAATGCTAAAGTTGTGTGTAGATGAGCATACTGATTGTTGATTTTAAGGGGAAAGCCTCTTGGCAACTGTTGAGTTTTAACAAGGACAAAATCCTAATTGTGTCTAATGTATTAATTAGGTGGATACAATAATAAAATAACTTATTGTTATTATATAAAGTCAAATATCACCAATACAGATCCAAAATGATTTATATCGCCTATAAACTTGGCGACTCAGTGGTGGATTGATGACGGGAACGACCGAGGAGAGAGACCAGTCCAATTTGCAGAATATACCAACATGCCAATAATGGAACATGTTCGAAAAGCATCCTAACCGAAAATGGACAAGAAGCCCCAACTTCAATGTTAAAAATGATTTAGACTTTATGCTCTCAAATACACCTCATATTGTGAAAGACATCTTGGTTTTAAACAAATTCAATACAGACAGTGACACCGACTTTTAAGAGCAAGAATTGAAATCAATGTAAGAGATGAAAGAAAAAAACTCTTAAAAAGGAAGAGAAATGTTATCAATCTCAAAAATTTAGAAGAAAACTAAGAACAATTCCAAAAAGTCATCCAAAGAAATTTTCAGGTAACAAAGGAAGAAGACCTAGCAGAAATGTTAGTTGTAAGTGCACAAGAAGTAGGTGGCTTATGTAACAATCAACCAAATAAATTCTGTGACAAATTCATTCTACCTGCTACACAGGAGAAGAGAAATGAAAATTCGAACTGATCGGGACACAATAGAATATTCTGAGCTATGTACGGCCTTAAGAAGAGAAATGAAAGCTGACATACAGAAGTTCAATGAAGAAACTTTAAGAACAAGTGTAGAGAGCAAGACAAGTTTAAAGGCAGCTAAACATGAGCTCACAATTGGTAAAAGAAGATAATAGCAATTGATGGAGACAATGGTCGAATTACTGAAAAGGAGATTTTGAATTTTGTTAGAGACTTTTATAGCAATATGTATAGTAAAATAAAGGAAATTTTGATAGCACCTGACCTAAAAATTGTAAATATTGTTCCAGATATACTTCCTTTGGAAGTCAGATGTGCTATAGACAACACGAAGAAAGGAACTGTTGCCAGTAATGATCTCTGTTGATATTCTGAAGCTTACAGGTGATCAAAGAGTAAACCAGTTGGCTAAAGTCTTCACTTCTTGTTTACACAATGCTTCAATCCCAGCATCATGGAAAAAAGCAAAGATAGTATTGCTGCATAAAAAAGGAAGTATTCACAATATCCAAAACTATTCGTCCTATAAGCTTGTTCTGTTTTGTACGAGCTTTTTATGAAGATCTTGTTATACAGAATCAGCTCTACCCTTGACTCAGCCCAGCCAGTTGAACAAGCAGAATTCCGCAGCAGCTTTAGCACAATGGACCATATTCTGGCTCTACATGAAGTGATTAGCACAGCAAACGAATACCAGATTCTTTTGTGGATAGCCTTTGTCGATTTTGAAAAGGCATTTGATTCAATCAGCCATTCTGCTATCTTACAAGCCTTAGTTGAGCAGGGAGTTGAAGTGGCTTTTTTTCAGAGTTCTCAATAACATCTACAAAACCTCTTCAGCCTTTGTTAAAGACTGAAGCAACTTCAGAATTCCCTGTCGGAAGGTGCTAAACAAGGTGATCCAATCTCTCCAAAGCTATTCTCAGCTGTTTTGGAGATGGCAATGCCGAAGTTAAATTGGGAAGGAAAGGGTGTAAAGATCAATGGCAGAAGGCTTAACAACTTTAGAGTTGGCGATGACACTGCATTACTGGCAAACGACAATGACGAACTGCAGACATTAGTTATTGATCTTGCCATGGAATGTGAGTCAGTCGGCTTGAAGATGAACCTTTCCATAACAGAAGTCGTGTCCAACAAGTGGGTCACAGCAGGAAATGTGAACAACAACACGCCATTATAGAAAGTCAAAGAATATATCTGATGTGATTGATGTTAGTTTAAAGGGGCCTAACATCGAGGTCATTGACCCCTAATGGTACGAAATGAGATGACAAAGTAAAAGTCCAAAATCCTCCACTGACCAGAATTCAAAGCGTGAGAACGAAGAATGAATGGATGGATTGATATGAAGTTAAAAGATTAGTGGATCCGACCCACAGTGCCTCACATGCACAGAAGCTGGCACAAAACAATAGTAGTATGGACCAAGGGACTGCTGCTACACCACGATGCTGCATCGATTAGAATATGCTCGTTCTAGAAACAGGTCCAAAATCCAGGTAAATGGTATTTATTGCTAGAAAAGTAGAACCATGGTATTTCCTATGTTGCGGTACTAATCAAGAGTAGCATAGACTCGCGGTATTCCATACATTATGGTACGACTCGCAGGTAATGAAATGCGCACATGTATTACAGACCTAATGTGTTTCGCACATTCCGGCGCCCTTGACAGGCAATGCAAACCTATGGTGTTCATCACATAAGTGTACTAACCACAGGGACTCTTACTATCCCGTGGTGTTCCTCATAGTGGGTACTAATCATAGGCAAGCCAAAACCACGAGTTCCTTCATCCCATGGTGTCGCTCATATTGTGCTACTAATCACAGGTACTGTAAAAGTCGTCGCGCTCTCATTTGCTACTAATCACAAACCTATTTGGTACCCAACATAGTGGTACTACGCGCAAGTAAAAGCAACCCATGGTGTTCCGCGCGTGGTGGTACTAATCACAAATAGTTTCATGGTTCTAATTTGATCATCCCTTGTTCGCCCCTTTTAGTCACCTCTTACAATACGCATAGGATACCGTGGGTGAATTCTTAGTCTGCGTCCCCCACCCACAGGGGAAATGAATATATCTATCTGGGCCAGTTGATGAATATGAAAGGTGATACAAGACCAGAAATTTTTAGACGCAATAAGCTAGGATGGCAGGCGTACGGAAGAAAGTCAACTGTTTTCAGCTCAAATATGCCAGTAAATGTGAATCAGTGCATTCTAACTGTGCTGACTTATGGCTTTAAGACCTGGATACTGAACGAATTTATGAAAGGGAAACTTAGGACAGTGTAGAGAGGTATGGAAAGGTCAATGCTGGGCTTTACAAAGATAAGAGCAGGTGACATCAGATCAGTCACTAAAGTTAATGGCATTCTTGAGATAATAGCCACCTTAAAATGGCAATGAGCTGGACATGTTGCTCGATGGGAAGATGACAGACAGACGAAGCTAGTGTCAGAATGGAGCCCAAGAGATCAAAGGGCTAGAGGAAGACCGCCAGGCAGATTGGACAAAGGCATCAAGAGAATAGCTGGTGCTACCTGGCAGAGAACTGCTCGAGACTGTTCCACCTGGAGAGTTCTGCTAAAGACCTATCTAAGTTCATGACTTAAAAGAGGCCACATCATGTAATGATAGAATTGGCTGATGATGATGATTATGTATCCTCATAAAGAATTCAACTACTTCCTCACTTTTCACCCCGCTCACCCCTTAAGTGGATTTTCTGAAAACATAAATTTGTGTTCTTTTAAAGGAGATTCCAAATACCAAATTTCATGTCTGTAACATGGTAGGTTTTTGTGATATAGTGTAGATAATCTTGCTGCTGTAGAATGCTGGAGCTGATGATGCCATGGTTACGGCAGTTCACTTCTTTATCCAATTCCTAGAGCAGGGGGTAGTGTGGTGCCAGTATCTCTATAACGGTTTGTTTTACAGCCTTAAAACATGATTTTTGGGGCCGAAAGGATTACAGAGTTTTGTTCTTTGAGTCAATGGGCTTAAATTGAGCTTCATCTCATCCTTGTGCGATAAATTCCACAGAGCTCTCCCCCCCTAGAATTGTTTTGAAAATAAAATACAGCCCATATCCCTCAGGCATAACATATGTATTCACAGTAGTAAAATAATTTTTAGAATCTGTCCAGTAGTTTCTGAGATTAGCCACTACATTCAAACTTTACCTCTATATATTAGTACAGATAAAAACTTGCAATTATGCATTTATATATGCACTATAAAATTTAACCAATAGATTTAAAATGGTATGAATAGTCTATTTCTTATGGGCATGTATCTTGAAACAAACAAAACGTGCAAATATACCAATACAGCTGCTCTGTTATTGGACAACTAAGTCATTCCTGGTTGCCAGTGTGCTAAGCTGGACTCATCAGTTGGTAAATAGCACACCTACCAAGACACATGCATGGCTAGGCCACTGCGTAAGCTACTTGGAGTCACCGACAGTGCCAATGCACTATGAGAGAGATTTGCCAGCCTGGCCATCAGATGATATAGATGATTCTCATAGGAAACCTGAAGTATTTGTCCCACATGAGTAAATTTATAATAAATTAAAAATGTATAAATGAATTTATAATAAATGTACTCATTTCGGACAAATATTTCAGGTTCCCTATGAGAATTAACGTCTATATGACTTGCAAATATGCAAAAATCTGCCCCCTAGTAATAAGATTAGCATGGAATGTAAGGTACCTTCTGATTGGATGAGGATTGTTTAAAGGGGCCTAACAGCTAGGTCATTGGCCCTTAATGGTACGAGGTGTAACGGAATTAAAACAGAAGTTTGAGATGTATCCACTGGCTAGAATCTAAAACGAATGGTGAAGAGAAAATGATCGTGAGAAAAACAATCAGTGGATCCAATTCACAATGTCTTAATTACTGGGATGATACTTATCTTCTGGCGTCCAAAATCCAGATCACTGGCCCCTCGCAATGGTACTAATCACAGGTAACGTAGACTTGTGACGTTTCTCGCATGGAGGTATTAATCACAGATAATGTAAACCCATGGTACGTCCCACAATGGCACCACTTGCAGGTAGCACAAACTCATGGCGTTTCGCACATAAGAGCACCAATCGCAAGCAACGCAGACCCATGGTGTTCCTCACCTGGTGGAGCTAATCACAGGCAATACCGACCCACGGTGCATCATACATTATGGTAACACCCACAAGCAACACAATCCAATGGTGTTCCTCACACGGTAACACTACTCTCTGGCAACGCAGACCAATTGTTTTCCTCAAATCGTGGTACTAACCATGGGCGTGAGCCCTAACTCTTGGTGTTTCACTCATAGCAGTACCAACCACAGGCAACGTGGATCCATGGTGTTGTACATAAGTGGTACTACTCATAGGTAACGCAGACCATACTGAACTCAGTGGAACGGACCAATGGAATACATGTGATCTCGTTCACAAGCAACACTCAGACCCATAATGTTTCATACAAAATGGTACCCATGGTGTTCCGCACGTAATTATACTAATCACACGTAGTCTCATGGTTCTAATTTAATCATCCCTTGGTCACCCCTTTTAGTCACCTCTTACAACAGGCAGGGTATACCATGGGTGTATTCGTCTGCATCCCCCACCCACAGAAGATTGTGTGCTTGGTCTGCAGGAGCCATTTTATTTTGCTCAAGTCCGTCGGCAAGATGGCCATGACCCCCCCTCCCCCCCCCACCTATCTTCCATGTAGGACAAGCCACGTGGGAGTTATCACCTCTTCTCCTGCTATGACATTGTAGATTTGTGGAGTGCCATTTTTGAGTTTTATTTAATCTTTTGGGCTGTAACAGATCCATCAAACTATGCATCATGGAAGTAGCCTGCTGGACAGTTTCCAGCAACTAACAGTGCTGCTCAGAGTGTCGAGAGGCTGGTGGGGCAGTTCCACAGAGCAAGAAGAATATTACTACAGACAAATGAGATACATCCATTCCTCTTGCTCAGAACCTGCTGACAAATCACCAGCTCACATTGGTCACTACTTTAAGATAAACCAGAATGGAAATTCTGCCCCGTCATAGTTCTGGGATTTGTTTCTTCATGCTGACAAGTCCGTCGCACAAAATAAAAATCGCAGAGAGTTATGTCAGGTCTACATGAAGAAATGATTTCTTTCTGTCAGCGAGTCATGTGAAACTTTTGTGACTGGACTTTTACTCTCATGAAAAGGAAGTACTACATGACATTCTGTCTGTCATTTAAGACATCACTACTGATTTACCTTTTCCCAAAAACTATGGCAGATATATGAAATTTTGTGTTTGAGATGTGTACCTTGACTAGCTATGGAAGCATATAATTAAAATTGTGCCTCAGATTTAATAAATACTAGCAGAAGTACCCGTTCTTCGTACGGGTTATCAGAAACTGGCTTTAGTTACTCATACACTCAGTGTGACTGACTTCATTAGATATTTATATCACTGGTGTATTTACTTAAGTACGTAGAAATTATTTGTCATGTTTGGAATTATAGTGTATCTTCTCATTTTCTTCATGGGGCCTCTAAATATTAGTTCCTAATTAGCGTCGACCCTTAAGATGTTTTGCTACCATGTTTTTCCTTCATTCCCACCTAGATATACCTGCTCCCTTCACAAAGCTGCAGGTTTAGTGCAAGTATACTTTTGCCAGATAGTATCACAAATATAAATATTATTGAATGTATTTGTTTGATCCGACATTTCATAACTATTACAAATGATAAAGGAAATGTGTGTTGGGTATTCAGCCCAAAGGCTGGTTTGATCCTCTGCAGCTCCGCCAACAGCTGTCATAAATAGCCTAGGCGTCACTGAAGAGGCGTACTAGGGAAATGAGGAGCGAGGTAGTTTCCCGTTGCTTTCCTCACTGAGCCAGCCGTTGCTATTACATATCAGTCTGCCAAGCCCACTGAAATGCATGCACCAACCAACCCTATGAGCGATATTTTCACACCATTCATAACAGGGACTGGCTGCATAAGGAATGGTATTACTAGCATCACTCATACCTCAGTCACTTTCACATTGTCAAAGCCAAGGATGAGACTGAGACAGGTCAATGAAAGTAACAAATTTGATATAGCCCATACCAGAAGACATAGTGCACTATAAACACTACATCTCGCCAGCAAAGGGATATAAAGGAAATACGCGATGCATAAAAGAAACTACTATAATTATCGAGAATTATAATTCTCAGGGCTTGTCACTCATGTCGCACATCATAATGAATCTGAGTATAAATGTTGAGAAATTTTTTCAAGTCATGAGCACACCATCTTGACAATTGTGTACAGTATATAAGTTTTCATGGTTACAATGATCGTAAAAGTGGACCAAAATATCGGCACTAATAACATCAGTGATCCTACTACTCTAGGCAGCCCTGAAGATGGTTTTCCGTGGTTTCCCATTTTCACACCAGGAAAATGCTGGGACTGTACCTTAATTAAGGCCACGGCCGCTTCCTTCCCAGTCCTAGCCCTTTCCTCTCCCATCGTCGCCATAAGACCTATCTGTGTCGGTGCGACGTAAAGCCAATAGCAAGAAAGACTCCATGATTTGATAGAAAATAGTTTAAACTATAGGTAACAGACTCCGCAAAATGCTGAAACCTAAGCCAGTACGTAAAAATGGAGGCCCGTCGGCAACCGCTGGCAGCTGTACTACGGAGATCTCCGGGGCTATTATTTTTATACTTCACTCCCTTTCCATCCCCGCCCAAAGGAGTGCTTTGAGCGTCTTATACAACAGTTTATTTCTTTCAGATAGTAAGTCATATGTGTATCAATTTTGGTTGGCAGCTATGCCCAAACGTACATGCATAATCTTGCTGCTGTAGAATCCTGGAGCTGACGTTGCCATGCTTACGCCCGTTTGTTTCTTTATCCCATTCCTAGAGCGGGGGTAGTGTGATTCCAATATCATGGTTTTCGGGCCTGTAGGGCTTACCGAGTTTTGTTCTTTGCGTCAAGAGGATTAAATTGAGCTTTATCTCGTCCTTATACCACAAATTCGATATTTTGCCTATATTAGCTTATTATTTTTATATCTCCCCCCCCCCCCCCCCGTGCCCCCCACTTCGAATTGTTTTGAAAATAAAATACAGCCCATGTTACTCACTCACAATGTAGCTTTCTATAGGTGAAATTTTTAAATTCGGTTCAGTAGTTTTTGAGTCTATTCGTTACAAATTTTTCCTCTTTATAATAGTATAGATAATTCTTTTTAAAAGTGTCAAAAATAAAATACACTTTACAGAACAATTTTCATTCATGTGACAAGAAATTTGAAATTAAGCAATTAGAGACCTTTGGTAAATGTAGAACACTTGAAACTGTGAAAGTATCAAGCTCCTACGTGTAGTAGAAGCTGAGAAAAGGTACATTAAGTAATAAAGTAAACTTAGAGGAAAACAGCCTCCAAAGTCAAAGCCTGCCCCATAACTTTGGTGGTCATGTTTTTCAAACTGGTCTATAAGCACTGTAGTTTTCTGGCTTCCTTGGTTAAATTCTGGATTTCTGATCAACATTTCAGTCTTTCTTAGCATGACCTCAACAGTTTGACACCAGACACCCAAAACCTTACACCTTGTTACATTTCCCTCCTTGAACGTGCCACTGCATCAACTACTTCGACATGTAGGGTACAAACAGTCTTGGGAATCAGATTCCAAGTGACATAGTTTACATGATCGTTTGGATTTTCTATCCATCTGTGCAGATATTCCTTCAGCAGACCAAGGTGTGCTAAATCCCTAAAAATTAGCTTTATTATTTCCATCACAGCACTGTGTGGATGGTTATACTTTTCCCAGTTATCAAACCACCCACTGCATTACAGAAGTGCTACATTTGAAATGCTCACACTGAAACCTTCGAGAACCCCGTCAGCCATGATGGCTACCAGCCAACTACTTTTCATGCATGAGCAATTTTTGATATTTAAAAAACTTCAACTTACCATACAAAAGTGATTTACATTATATCACTGTAAAGCCAAAATTCCAAAGTTAATTTTAGATTAAAAATAAGGAAATTGATTTTTTGGCCCTGAATCTCCATTCCGGGTCCCCTTAATAAATATGTATGACTGGCAACATGGTTGGAAGAGTGCCTTAGATCACATCTTTCAGTCATTTTACTGTGAAAAAAGTCTGCCTCCGTAGGGTAACGGTTAAGTCTTATTAGCTACCATCCTCACGGGCCTGGGTTCAATTCCCGGTACTGTCAGAAGAAGCCTCCGTGGCTCAGGTGGCAGTGTACAGGGCTCTCGCTGCTGGGTTGCGTGGTTCAAATTCCAGTCACTCCATGCGAGATTTGTGCTGGACAAAGCGGAGGCGAGACAGGTTTTTCTCCAGGTACTCCGGTTTTCCCCATCATATTTCAATCCAGCAACACAATTTAATTTGTCAGTCAATCATTGCCCCCAGAGGAGTGCGACAGGCTTCGGCAGCCGGAACAATTCCTATCCTTGCCGCTAGAGGGGGCTTCATTCACTCCGTTTCTGACCTGGTCAAATGACTGGAAACAGGCTGTGGATTTTCATTTTCATTACCGTGATAAAGAATATACCCAGAGTCATTCTGTGTCGTGGACTGTCCAACTGTAATTGCAAAGATTTGCAAGGAAGGTATCACAACCTACCTAAGAAGTTGGAAGTAAAAGGCAGGACTGCAGAAAGGATGAAATATCTGTTCGACCACACTCGAGAGTGCTGAACAGTGGAAACAGGGGATTTGTGCCAGCGGCCAGGCGACTAAGGTGTTAATACTAAATGGTTCGACACCGTGGTTAGTAAATTTGAGTCCCGTTGGTCGGATAGTGAGTAGCAAGACTCATTGTGTTCGCAAAAGGAACACCCATAAGCAACAATTCAGTTTTGTTATTACAGGATACAAGATATAATATGACTTAATATAAATTCTACCGCTGTTCCCACATGTGGATTTGACCCTATTTTACGGCTTGATGCTCTTCCTGACACCAAGCCAATATGCAGGGATGTAATGACTATTGCATGTTTCAGTGGTGGTTGGTGTATTGCCTGAATATGAAGAGAAAAGTGTTGAGACACGCACGCGCAAGTCCGAACTAGGAAAATTAATCAGACGCGATTAAAATCGCCGGCCCGGCCGGGAATCGAACCCGGGACCCTCTGAAACGAAGGCCTCAACGCTGGCCATTCAGCCAAGGAATCTGACATAAGTAAAATAAAATTATTCATTAACTAGATACAGACTGTACTTTCAGAATGATCTTTTAAAATATCCAACATTATTATTATTATTATTATTATTATTATTATTATTATTAGCTACTACCTACTCTTTCATTGTAGTTATTGCATCCTGATCATATTCCGTAGTATCTGCGCACTTCTTAGAGATAGATTTACACCCTATTGCTGAATCGGTCGACCTCGGCAATCTTCGAGATTCGTACTGGCAATCTTTGAAACACAAACTATGATTCGCTGTGCGACGTCTGGCGTACATTTTACGTACTAGTACTGTTATTTACACAGCAAAGCCAAACTATAGAATTCACTCTAAGAATAAGATTCGCATCGAGAAATGTTATATAATGTGTGTGCGACAGTTATTTGCTTAAAATAACAAAGATTTAGAAAATTCATATCGATCGATCATATTACCGATTCATTCCTGATTTCATTTCCATTCCGTTGGCAGTACTACCGGAATCGGAAGGGCTCCCTCCTTACAATCAATCAATCAGTCAATACTGATCTGCATTTAGGGCAGTCGCCCAGGTGGCAGATTCCCTAGCTGTTGCTTTCCTAGCCTTTTCCTAAATGATTTCAAAGAAATTGGAAATTTATTGAATATCTCCCTTGGTAAGTTATTCCAATCCCTAACTCCCCTTCCTATAAATGAATATTTGCCCCAGTCTGTCCTCTTGAATTCCAACTTTATCTTCATATTGTGATATTTCCTACTTTTATAAACGCCATTCAAACTTATTCGTCTACTAATGTCATTCCACGCCATCTCTCCGCTGACAGCTCGAAACATACCACTTAGTCGAGCAGCTCTTCTTTCAATTCTTCCCAACCCAAACATTGCAACATTTTTGTAACGCTACTCTTTTGTCGGAAATCACCCAGAACAAATCGAGCTGCTTTTCTTTGGATTTTTTCCAGTTCTTGAATCAGGTAATCCTGGTGAGGGTCCTATACACTGGAACCATACTCTAGTTGGGGTCTTACCAGAGACTTATATGCCCTCTCCTTTACATCCTTACTACAACCCCTAAACACCCTCATAACCATGTGCAGAGATCTGTACCCTTTATTTACAATCCCATTTATGTGATTACCCCAATGAAGATCTTTCCTTATATTAACACCTAGATACTTACAATGATCCCCAAAAGGAACTTTCACCCCATCAACGCAGTAATTAAAACTGAGAGGACTTTTCCTATTTCCTATTTACTTCTCAAACCCGCGCACAAATCTATCGCTAAAAAGTGCGCAGATAGTACGAACATCTTACGACAAAACTTCGTCGTATATGAGTGCCGCAAGACAAACTTTTTTCACTTTTTTCAAATTTTGAACATGTTTACATAAAATTTTCAGAGAATACAACTAAATATTTATGAAAAATATTTTAATACGCAAGCTGATATTCCTTCATGCTGTGAAACAGTTTCCTAAATATGTAATCGGAGTGCTAACTTATACCCCATTTTCCATAGATTTTCTCGAAATTAAATTCAGTCTTAGAACTTCAAAGTTACATAAACTGGTCAGTTTTTAAGCTAGAGGCTTTTTGTTTTCACGAAAGTGATAAATTTATCTACAAGTCAAAATATGGCGCACGATCCGTCGTCACGGGCGAGCACGGGCTCCGCGGCTGCTGTTCGTGCGTCTATATGACGTCATGTATGACGTATCTTCGAGCATAGAAGTATGCTCGAAGTGACGTATTTAGAAAAGTTGAAGTTTGCAATCATGGCGGATAATTCGAAAGGACGTATAGCGACAACTAAAATGTATGAGTTAATGGTCTGGTATATTTGGCTATATAAGACGACGTAACAATTCACAGACACTAGATTGGGTTAAGACTTCATTAGCAGGTTCGTAAAAGACATGACGTGACGTGGCCAAAACTTGTCGAGTATGAGGTACGTCCGGCAAGTACGAAAAGCACTGGTCTGGCTTAGGTCCGGCTAGTGGCAAAACCATTGGTCTAGGGACAAGCAAACCCCCAAGTTAGGGCCGCGAAGCGGTCAACAGGCCTCTAGCATCCCTTACGAAAACAATTGTAATTCACCGAAAACCACTGGTAGTGACAGGTTAGGGTGTAATCCACCGAAAACCACCGATAGTGATAGGTTAAGTTCGGTTAGGTGCGACAGCGTTAATAATTGAGCGGCTGTTATGACTTCAAATTGTTTCAACAACCATTCGAGAAGGAGCGATTATGAGGTACTTTTTACTGTCCTACACTATGACGCTGTTAAATCTTAATACGGACCAGCGAATCAAAATTTAAAAAGAAATTTACGAGAATGGAAAGTAGGCCTAACTGAAGTGCGATATTTAAACATTTAACTTGTTCTATAACGTACCCCTTTCCAATTTTTCCAGAAAGGAACGCATGGTTCCTTAAGTTCGAATGGGGGAAGGAAAAAGATAAAAATGAATATAATTACCGAAGTTTATAACTTATAACTAAGCCGTATTTTAGATCAACTGCAAATCTAAGATTAACGTGCAGCGCAAGTTCAACAACTAACTTTAGATTATATTCAATCAATTATCTGAAGACTTAAAATATTGTTAAACTGGGCATATGTATACCTGTTATCTTCTTGTTACGAATACGCCTGGACCGATGACCTTCGATGTTGGGCCCCTTAAAACAACAAGCATCATCACGAATACGCCTGTAACTGACTTCTAGCACTTGCGGAGTTAGACTGCGAAGCTGCAAACCAAGGACTGGGACGTGACGTTCCTCCAAATGCCGCTCCTTGCGCCAGCTCCAAAAAAAAAAGAGGATGTAACGTCTGCTCCGTCCTTAGCAAAGAAAGTTTAGTACTCCGAGGTTTAGTCCTATCACACAGAAGAAAAAATGAATGAGTTGGTGTACAGGACTAAAACAAGACCAACTATTATTATTTAAAAAAATAATAAAACCAAAAATATTGTACCAATGGCGTTGATTGTACTGGGTTCTGACTGAAAAACCACAGAACTTGCTAAGGAGCCAAGGACCAAGGAGTAGGAGCTGCGAAGAACGCCATCTGCCATCTATCGCTCAGAATCTGAACAATTATCTTTAATATAGGTAACTCAACGCTTATGATTCTGTCGATATTTCAGATCCCTTGATAACTCGAGTTATTACTGCGAGTTCAAATTTTCTGTACAGATCTATTAATTGAAGAAAACTCTAAATTATAAAGGAACAGTATAATTAGTTGCGGAATTTCAGAGCTGTAGCTGCAGAGGTGGTGTCTCGGGATCTTGATGGAGCCTCAATTTCGGGGATGAGCTTCATTGGGAGTTGGAAGCGCTTCTATGTGGCGACAAAGTGACGAGGTACGGTACAGCGAGCTCCGTACTACTATACTCGCGGTATTTTTCCGTTAGATTTGCTGGCCCTCCTTGAGAATAGGTAGATGGTAAATTTAACAGAAGATACTGAATTATTTGCTTCAGATTGTACCTTTCGAGAAAATATGACTTACAAATGGCTGCCTCTGCTACCTACCGCCCACAGCATGAACTATTTGCTCCAAAATACCTCCTTGCCAATGGGCAATGGCTCTGTCGATAATGCAGAACAGGTGCATGTCGTAACTCATTATTTCTATGAGTAGCCTGCTGATGGCGCCACTGAAGAAGATGCCTCCTCACTTTCATCTATCCTATCTGACCTCCCTTGGTCAACATTGTTCTTTTCCAACCCGGACTGTATTATGTTCGCGAAGTCTAGGGATTCTTTCATTTGCACGCCCTTCGTGGCCCTAGTCTTTCTTTGGCCGATACCTTCATTTTTCCTCGGATTACTTTTAATAGAAGTTATTTGCCTAGTTGTACTTCCTCGTGAAACAATAACCACAACCACCACCTGTGCAGAGAAATGCCAATGTAGGCTATACGTAAAATATTGAATAACATTAATTGAAATCACCATATTGTACAGGAAATTGTCAACGTAGTCTATCACAAGTGAGTGGAAGCAATGCCAGAATTCGGTTAAGGGGCCCATACCGGGCGAGTTGGCCGTGCGGTTAGAGGCGCGCGGCTGTGAGCTTGCATCCGAGAGATAGTGGGTTCGAACCCTACTGTCGGCAACCCTGGAGATGGTTTTCTGTGGATTCCCATTTTCACACCGTACTAATGCTGGGGCTGTACCTTAATTAAGGCCACGGCTGCTTCCTTCCCATTCCTATGCCTTTCCTAACCCGTCGTCGCCATAAGACCTATCTGAGTCGGTGCGACGTAAAGCAAATAGCATCATCATCATCATCATCATCATCATCATCATCATCATCTGTTTACCCTCCAGGTTCGGTTTTTCCCTCGGACTTAGCGAGGGATCCCACCTCTACCGCCTCAAGGGCAGTGTCCTGGAGCTTCAGACTCTCGGTCGGGGGATACAACTGGGGAGTATGACCAGTACCTCGCCCAGGCGGCCTCACCTCCTATGTTGAACAGGGGCCCTTGTGGAGGGATGGGAAGATTGGAAGGGATAGGCAAGGAAGAGGGAAGGAAGCGGCCGTGGCCTTAAGTTAGGTACCATCCCGGCATTCGCCTTGAGGAGAAGTGGGAAACCACGGAAAACCACTTCCAGGATGGCTGAGGTGGGAATCGAACCCACCTCTACTCAGCTGACCTCCCGAGGCTGAGTGGACCCCGTTCCAGCCCTCGTACCACTTTTCAAATTTCGTGGCAGAGCCGGGGGGTATGATGCGCAAAGGTATCACCCAAATATCACTATAAAATTTGTCACAAATGGAACATAATAATTGCTTTTACACATATCAAGTGAAAAATCCCTGGCAAATTAAGAAATACCGTCGTTATTTGAGAAATTTGAAAACATACTTAAGGCTTGTAGACAGGACTGGTTTATGCAACACCTCCTAGATAATAAGGCCTAACAACAGCGTAGTGACGTCACGCTACGGAGGCGATGGCAATGCAGAGAAACGCGGAACATAGTTAAACACAGACATGAATTTAATATTTTTTGCCAATGGAATAATTTATTTACTAACAAATAGCGTTTCAAATTTGAAGGATATTGAATTATACTGTCGTTATTACCGTATTTTAGTGACTCTGCCATTAAAGATAAACAGCAGACAGTTGTAAAACACGACAGCATTTTGCAATGTTAACTCACTTAGGCCGAATTGCTAACATCACAACAGAATGTTACAAACATATTTCAATTTAAATAGATATTACGTGATCTTAAAAGAAAATTAGCACATATAATATTAGCATAGGCCTAACATCTAAGCTGATGTAGCATCACTGGCAGTATTTGCACATGAGCCTACAATGTTTCCTCTCTTGAAGTTCATGTATGGTTTAATGAGAATTTCACCTACCATCGATGTTACTAATTTGTAATTCTGTTCGAAACCTTTATGTATTCCAGAAAGTATGTAAGTTTCTAACCTAATATTGGACTACCATTCGGACTGGAGCCTACTCTTTTAAAAGTATTGACATATTGTGGCAACATTAAATTGCTGCTGTCTCATAAATTTGTAAAAATCGCACGGCGCAACAGCCCTGAAGGGCTTGGCCTTGATCCTGCTCAGCCCGAAGGCCTGCAGATTACGAGGTGTCTTGGGTTCCGCATGACGAATCCTTTCAGCCGTTATTCTTGGCTTTCTAGACCTGGGCCGCTATCTCACCGTCAGATAGCTCGCAAATGTAAACACGCAGGCTGAGTGGACCTCAAACCAGCCCTCAGATCTAGGTAAAAATCCCTGACTTGGCCTGGAATCGAACCGGGGCCTCCGGGTAAGAGGCAGGCATTATATCCCCTCACCACGGGGTCGGCCATAAATTTGTAAACATGAGGAGATATCAGACAGAAGGTTGAACAAATAACAAGAAAATCATGCACATACTCCTTTATGATCTAAGAAATGTTTTAACTATGGCTATTAAATTAACTGTGGGGACATCATCCTCGGTGTCCAATTCACCAAAAAGGACTAGAATTAACTTATTTATTGAATCTTTCTACACATTGTTACACTCATTCCTTGTGATGCAGTTATGATGTTTTGTAACTAAAGAATATACCGCATTTATATTAGAAATTTTGTCCACATATACATTAGAACTATTTTTACTTTAATAAAACCCGTTTATAATAAAGGCCATGTCTTATAAGATGATTACATATGCCATGCAGTATGGTTGCCTTGATGTATCGACGTACAGAAAAATTACATACGTTCCCTTCATCACAGTACAACAACCATCAGGTAACAACGTGTTTATTGTACTTTTCAGCTGTGTTGAAATTCTGTGTATGAGATATGTACTATCTTCAATGGCTCTGTTTATTGCTCCTTTCTATTCTACATTTTTACCTGGTTCTTTTAACTACTCCTCTTCCAAGACCATGATTGTCAGAGACAGCAGTGGCTTATATCTTTTCCAACTGCCCATCATATTTATAGTCACATTCTGGCAGGATCAGCACCAGTTACTTCCCATAAAATATCACCGACTTTGAAATGTCTGTGGCATACCTGTAAAATAATGTATCACCGTGAGCGAAATTCGTGCATTTACAGAGTGAATCGGCCTACACCAGCAGCTCCTGTAGGTGGTATGTTTTAATGCGTATAATAATAATAATAATAATAATAATAATAATAATAATAATAATAATAATAATAATAATAATAATAATAATAATAATAATACCGTTGAAATAATGTATCCCATGATTGTGATCTAACATAACCTTATATCATTAAACAGTAAATATGCCTACATATCACCAGCTGTTGCGTGTAGTTAAATACGTCAAAGGCCTATACTCATTATGATTGTGTGAGAATGTAATAATAATAGTTACTCACCATTGAGTTATTAGTAAATCTGTAGTCTTGTCTTGGAATTGCACGTAAACATATCTGCCGCATAACCTCGTCTTTCGTAAACTTAATGCATGCACTTCGTTATCACTGCCGGAATTCTCCTTAAAGTTGAGTACGCAACACATCAGTACCATTACGTACAACGGTATTAACAATTGGCACCAGTAAACGAATTAAAACTCTTCTAATTTCAGCGTTACATGGCCAAACTCATTGCTGTGTTATTACTGAAAAGGTTCAAGCTTGCCTCCCGATTTTGACGTCACAGTATATTCCCAGAACAGTTGTGAGGCCTTATATATCTAGGAGGTGTTGGTTTATGTCGTACTCCGCTGCTGGTACCGTCTTTTGTTACTTTCTTCAGGTCCAGGGCTAGCACCGTGGAATGGGAGTGCTATGTCTGTAGATTCTCATTATCTTTGGCCAGTACAAACAGCAAAATGGAGGTCAAAAGAAAAACAGCATGATCCCTGGACCAATAAATATTTTTATTTCTGTTCGAAAGAAAGTAGCTCGATCCCTGGACCAATAAATCACTAGTCCACTGAATTTTTCTTATGTACATTGGCCATACCATTTTGTCGCCTATTAAATATTGCATATCGCAATACAATTCATGAAATGATGTCATTGACAAGTGAAGAATGAAACGAAAGCAAAGAACTTCAGTGAACACAGATATCACACACGGAATTGTTCAAAGTGTAAGACAAAAGACATACGTGTGTCATTATGAGCGCAACACCAAATGTACTTGCAAAGTTGGTAAGTACGTATTAATATTTTCCAAAAAACATATTTCTTAATTTGCCAGGGATTTTTCACTTGATATGTGTAAAAGTAATTATTATGTTCCATTTGTGACAAATTTTATAGTGATATTTAGGTGATACCAATGCGCACTATACCCGAGCCGGGAATCGAACCCGGGCCTCCGGGGGTGGCAGCACTACACCACAGAGGCGGACAAAGCAAATAGCAAATAAATAAAAATTCTGGTTTCATCTTAATGGTCATTGGGAACAGTCGTAACTCTCGCTATTGGTGTACAGAAAATCCTAATGATGTTTATGAAGTCCTTCATTATGATAGGAAGATTGGTGCTTGATGTGCTGTTAGTGCAAGACGAATACCTGGACCTATTTTTTTGAGACGATAGTGAATGCAGAGAGATATACCAAGATGACATTTTGAATAGAAGAATAGACGCAAAGTGTGGCAAAGAAAACGTTAACAGCTGAGATTCCGACTGGCCACTGATGCTTGCCAGGTCGAACAAGTGCAGACTGCTATACGCACACGTCCCATACTACGGCTGCCGTGGCCCAGAGCACAAACACCGCGCGCTCAGTCTGGGCTTATAAGAGAGACCCTGTGTACGCTAGCCTCCAGGAGGGTTATGCTATAAACATTAGGGGTAAGGCCCATCAGAATCCCCAGAATGTATGTAATTCTCACTACATTAAGAAAAAGCGGACTAGACTACATTCCTACTAACTTGCATTTCATCGTATTACTGCCTGAAAATGCGAGGTATAATTATTATGGTGGTGTTGATTACGGTTTAAAGAGGAAGTACAACTAGGCAACCGTCCTCTATTTAATATTAATCAGAGAGAAAAAATGGAAGGGATCCGACACTTCGAAAAATGAAGGTATCGGCCAGAGAAAGACAAGGGCCACCAAGGGCGTGAAGATGAAAGACTCCCTAGGCCTCGAGTGCTCTAATACGCCGGGATCGACAAAGAACAAGAGTTAACCAAGGGAGGTCGCATAAGATAGATGAAAGTGAGGAGCCCGGCACAAGTTAGTGGAAGCAATGCCAGGACTCAGCTAAGGCCCTCGTGGTCTCCAACCCACTCTCCCAAGTTAAGAGCCTCTGGGGTCCCTTTTAGTCTCCTCCTACGACAGGCAGCTCCATGGCAGGCAACGCTTTTTTGTTTGGCGGCAGCACATCTGGCAGAGGACGGCAACAGCCTCCTCGTAGACTACGATCCTCAGAACTGGGAGAACGATAAGAGAGGGAGGAATCGTCTCTAAGGAAACATACCAGCTAATTATTGATATTAAATTCATTGTTCCGTGGGGAGCAATAGAAATTTGAAGTGTTGTCACTTTTCCCGTCGATCCTTGGCTGGAAGGTCGGCGTTGAGCCCTTCGGTTGAGAGGTCGCTGGTTCGATTCCCGACCGGTTCGGGGATTTTAATAGCGTGTGATTAATTCTTCTGGCTCGGGGACTGGGTATTTATGTTTGTCCCAACACTCTCCTCTTCACATTGAGACAACACACCACACAAACATGCAATAGTCATTACGTCCCTTCAGATAGGTTTGGCGTCAGGAAGGGCATCCGGCCATGAGACAGGACAAAATCCGCATGTGCTACACCACAAGGTGTGGGAAGAGCGGTGGTAGTAGTAATAATAGAAGAATAAATTTTCCTGGATAATTGTAGTGTTTAGAAAATATACAGACGTAGCTCGATAGCAGCAGTCACTTAAGTGCGGCCAGTATCCAGTATTCGGGAGATAGTGGGTTCGAACCCCACCATCGGCAGCCTGAAGATGGTTTTCCGTGGCAAATGCTGGAGCTGTATCTTAATTAAGGCCACGGCTGCTTCCTTCCCTCTCCTAGCCCTTTCCTGTCCCATCGTCGCCATAAGACCTATCTGTGTCGGTGCGACGTAAAGCAAAAAAAAAAAAAAAAAGAAACCGGTACCTGAAAGGACTGCCTGGAAGTGATTGGGATGGGCAGAGAAAGAAGCGTAGTTGCCAGGTTTTTTATTCACAGTAATAACACCACCACAAAAGTTCTGAAGCGAAAAGACAATATACGGCAACCCTGCGCGTCACTCCACGCGGACTTGACAAGAAACTGTCATCCAGCATTCTCAGGTTTACGTTGGATAGCGCAGGTCTCTCAGTGGTGCGGCTTGAGTCAGAGAATATCCCGCCCCTAGTGTACTGAAACTGTCATTGGCTTGGCACAAGACAAGGAAGATCAAGGACGCGCCGCATAGTAACGAGGCACAATAATAACTCTGGTTTCAGTCTCGACGTAATTCGTAACCATGAATTTGAAGTTTCCCCTTAAAGAAAGAGTGAAGTGCTGGTAGTATATAAATAGTAATAGAATAGTAATAGAAATTACCTTACGTCACAGCAACTTCAAAACTGGCATCCGTTTGTCAGTATTGTTGTCATTTCATCTTCTCTCCTCGCTCTTTGCAGCTGTTGCAGTTTTTTACTTCCTTTTAAAAAACTAGGGATTTCACGTAAACTATAGGCTTAAATAGCTGCAGTGGTGGACAAGGAGACCGGTGACAATATGGGGTGTGCAAAGTGAAAGATCTGTAAGTACACGATACTAGAAGCAAAACAGTCTTAGTAAACAAGGGTACGCAAACGAGTTGTTGAACAATTCCTTTAAATACGAGTAAGTACACTGTACCGTCATTGTAACATGTAACATACTTAGTAAGACTGTTTCCTTGTTCGTTAAAAACAACTGCACTTTTATCTAATAACAAGAGCCCAGAAGTTATCTAGGTGGATATATCCAAGTGTAACATAGACACAAATATGTTTCGAAATGGTAGGAATAATTATTATTTTGCCTGATTTTTGCCTATTTTAGCTTCCATTTGATAGCTTAATACTTTGTTAAGTTGTTGTGGATAATGTTTGATGTTATTTATGCTTTAAAATTAATCATTGGAAAGAAAACAATATAATTCCAATGTACTGTATTGATAATAAAGAAAAAATCATTTTAGCTTAAAAGATAAAAATTAACATTTACGTAAATGAGGGTTGCCAAGTCACGTCCTTTCTAGGTAACACGAAGTGCTGGTGATGATTATTGTTTTAAGAGAAAGAACAACTTGGTAACCATCCTCTGACAACGCTAATCAGAAGGAAAATGGAAGAGGTTCGATACTTCGAAAAATGTAGTTATCGGAAAAACAAAGGGAAGGGGGCACGAAGAGCGCTAAAATGAAAGATTCCCTCGCAGATCTAATACCCTCGGGGTCGGAAGAGAATTGACCAAGGGAGGTCGGACAGGAACCTGACACAAGGAAGTGGAGCAACGCCAAACTCAGCCAGAGGAACCGTGGTCGCCAAGCCACACTCCCAAGTTGAGGGGCCCTCCTCCTCTTACGACAGACAGGGGATACCGTTGACGTTATTCTGTCATTCCCACCAACAGCGGGATGTATGATTAAGTACTAAAATGTGATGCAGATGTGTGTTACGTAGCTATTTATTATTTTTGTGCCCAATTTTTGTCACTATAAACGCCTATTTTAATTATTTTACTGCCTATGTTGAGTGCTTATTTGCCTGCCTATTTTTAGCGAAAATGAGTGTCTTAAACTTCCGGACTCTACTAATAACTTTTCTGAATGTTGTATTAGTACCTTTCCCTAACTAGGATGATGTTTACACAGAATCAAGTCAGTGGTGGCTGATAACCTCCGTCTCATAACCGGCTCGTTCGAGGACCCCTCTTTATTAAGACGTACTTACAGCTGCTTCAATTTGAGCTACTAAATGCATCCTGTATAAAGGCTCGCTGAAGCTTTTCTTTGGTGTGAAAATCAGATTCATAATGAGGTTATATTTTCTGACACATGATCATCGCTAATACAATGAGTAAATGTGCCATTGTTATGCGCACAGCTAGCTTCCTATGCGGTCCGCACTTGGTTTCCTGTGCGGTCCGCAATCCGTCTAGATATGAGCACAGCTAGGATATCACAGCAGCAAGAAAAAATACATTTAAGTACGCGTCTGCAAGGATTTCGGGGACAACAAAGCGTACTGACTTTTGGATGGTTGCTACGAGTGTTCGGCGGGGAGGAGCCCTCACTTTGAAGGAGATTCATCTTACAGGATTTTCTCCAGAAGAAGCATCACTCAACAGCTTCGACTACAACAACTACATGGATTATTCGGCGTCCTACCAGGGAAACCCAAGAGACTTTTAACTGCTTTCACCCTTGTGTGTTGACGATGTAAATAATTTGAACCTGTAAATACTTCAAACTGTAAACATTATGTATTACTACTGTATTTATATGTAATGTGATGTGTTGGCCATTCGCTAAATAAATAAAGTACGCGTCCGCAAGGATTTCGGGGGCAACAAAGCGTGCTGTCTTCTGGATGGTTGCCACGAGTGCTGAGCGGGGAGGCGCCCTCACTTTGAAGGAGATTCATCTTACAGGATTTTCTCCAGAAGAAGTATCACTTAACAGCTTCGACTACAACTACATGGATTATTCGGCGTCCTACCAGGGAAACCCAACAGACTTTTACCTGCTTTCGCCCTTGTGTGTTGACTATGTAAATAATTTAAACCTGTAAATACTTCAAACTGTAAACATTATGTATTACTACTGTATTTATATGTAATATGATGTCTAAATAAATAAAGTACGCGTCCGCAAGGATTTCGGGGGCAACAAAGCGTGCTGCTATACGGATGGTTGCCACGAGTGTTGGGCGGGGAGGAGCCCTCACTTTGAAGGAGATTCATCTTACAGGATTTTCTCCAGAAGAAGCATCACTCAACAGCTTCGACTACAACTACACCGATTACTTTTAAGTACGCGTCCGCAAGGATTTCGGGGGCAACAAAGCGTACTGCCATCAGGATGGTTGCCACGAGTGTTGGGCGGGGAGGAGCCCTCACTTTGAAGGAGATTCATCTTACAGGATTTTCTCCAGAAGAAGCATCACTCAACAGCTTCGACTACATCTACATCGATTACTTTTAAGTACGCGTCCGCAAGGATTTCGGGGGCAACAAAGCGTACTGACTTCCGGATGGTTGCCACGAGTGTTGGGCGGGGAGGAGCCCTCACTTTGGAGGAGATTCATCATACACGATTTTCTCCAGAAGAAGCATCACTCAACAGCTTCGACTACATCTACATCGATTACTTTTAAGTACGCGTCCGCAAGGATTTCGGGGGCAACAAAGCGTACTGCCATCAGGATGGTTGCCACGAGTGTTGGGCGGGGAGGAGCCCTCACTTTGAAGGAGATTCATCATACACGATTTTCTCCAGAAGAAGCATCACTCAACAGCTTCGACTACAACTACACCGATTACTTTTAAGTACGCGTCCGCAAGGATTTCGGGGGCAACAAAGCGTGCTACTATCCGGGTGGTTGCCACGAGTGTTGGGCGGGGAGGAGCCCTCACTTTGGGAGAGATTCATCTTACAGGATTTTCTCCAGAAGAAGCATCACTCAACAGCTTCGACTACAACTACATCGATTACTTTTAAGTACGCGTCCGCAAGGATTTCGGGGGCAACAAAGCGTACTGACTTCCGGATGGTTGCCACGAGTGTTGGGCGGGGAGGAGCCCTCACTTTGAAGGAGATTCATCATACACGATTTTCTCCAGAAGAAGCATCACTCAACAGCTTCGACTACAACTACATCGATTACTTTTAAGTACGCGTCCGCAAGGATTTCGGGGGCAACAAAGCGTGCTACTATCCGGGTGGTTGCCACGAGTGTTGGGCGGGGAGGAGCCCTCACTTTGAAGGAGATTCATCATACACGATTTTCTCCAGAAGAAGCATCACTCAACAGCTTCGACTACAACTACATCGATTACTTTTAAGTACGCGTCCGCAAGGATTTCGGGGGCAACAAAGCGTACTGACTTCCGGATGGTTGCCACGAGTGTTGGGCGGGGAGGAGCCCTCACTTTGAAGGAGATTCATCATACACGATTTTCTCCAGAAGAAGCATCACTCAACAGCTTCGACTACAACTACATCGATTACTTTTAAGTACGCGTCCGCAAGGATTTCGGGGGCAACAAAGCGTGCTGCCATCAGGATGGTTGCCACGAGTGTTGGGCGGGGAGGAGCCCTCACTTTGGAGGAGATTCATCTTACAGGATTTTCTCCAGAAGAAGCATCACTCAACAGCTTCGACTACAACTACATCGATTACTTTTAAGTACGCGTCCGCAAGGATTTCGGGGGCAACAAAGCGTACTGACTTCCGGATGGTTGCCACGAGTGTTGGGCGGGGAGGAGCCCTCACTTTGAAGGAGATTCATCATACACGATTTTCTCCAGAAGAAGCATCACTCAACAGCTTCGACTACAACTACATCGATTACTTTTAAGTACGCGTCCGCACGGATTTCGGGGGCAACAAAGCGTACTGACTTCCGGATGGTTGCCACGAGTGTTGGGCGGGGAGGAGCCCTCACTTTGAAGGAGATTCATCATACACGATTTTCTCCAGAAGAAGCATCACTCAACAGCTTCGACTACAACTACATCGATTACTTTTAAGTACGCGTCCGCAAGGATTTCGGGGGCAACAAAGCGTACTGACTTCCGGATGGTTGCCACGAGTGTTGGGCGGGGAGGAGCCCTCACTTTGAAGGAGATTCATCATACACGATTTTCTCCAGAAGAAGCATCACTCAACAGCTTCGACTACAACTACATCGATTACTTTTAAGTACGCGTCCGCAAGGATTTCGGGGGCAACAAAGCGTACTGACTTCCGGATCGTTGCCACGAGTGTTGGGCGGGGAGGAGCCCTCACTTTGAAGGAGATTCATCATACACGATTTTCTCCAGAAGAAGCATCACTCAACAGCTTCGACTACAACTACATCGATTACTTTTAAGTACGCGTCCGCACGGATTTCGGGGGCAACAAAGCGTACTGACTTCCGGATGGTTGCCACGAGTGTTGGGCGGGGAGGAGCCCTCACTTTGAAGGAGATTCATCATACACGATTTTCTCCAGAAGAAGCATCACTCAACAGCTTCGACTACAACTACATCGATTACTTTTAAGTACGCGTCCGCAAGGATTTCGGGGGCAACAAAGCGTGCTACTATCCGGGTGGTTGCCACGAGTGTTGGGCGGGGAGGAGCCCTCACTTTGAAGGAGATTCATCATACACGATTTTCTCCAGAAGAAGCATCACTCAACAGCTTCGACTACATCTACAGCGATTATTTTAAGTACGCGTCCGCAAGGATTTCGGGGGCAACAAAGCGTACTGCCATCAGGATGGTTGCCACGAGTGTTGGGCGGGGAGGAGCCCTCACTTTGAAGGAGATTCATCTTACAGGATTTTCTCCAGAAGAAGCATCACTCAACAGCTTCGACTACAACTACATCGATTACTTTTAAGTACGCGTCCGCAAGGATTTCGGGGGCAACAAAGCGTGCTACTATCCGGATGGTTGCCACGAGTGTTGGGCGGGGAGGAGCCCTCACTTTGAAGGAGATTCATCTTACAGGATTTTCTCCAGAAGAAGCATCACTCAACAGCTTCGACTACAACTACATCGATTACTTTTAAGTACGCGTCCGCAAGGATTTCGGGGGCAACAAAGCGTGCTACTATCCGGATGGTTGCCACGAGTGTTGGGCGGGGAGGAGCCCTCACTTTGAAGGAGATTCATCACGAATGACTGTCTCCTACGGAAAGTTAAACTTGCTGCATCACTCAACAGCGTCGACCTAATATCCACCTTCCCCTGTCTTCAAGTCTGCGTATACCCTCCACCTCGATTTCCCTAAAACCCTCCAACACAGCAAGTTTGCTTCCGTAGGGATGGTGGACCCTCGTCATCACCACACTACTTCATCGTCGAATAGATCGTTAAGGTGTTAGAAAATATTATTGTAATGTAATATTTTTTCTCTTTCCAGGTGGTGCTGTCTATGTCCTGCGAGGCTGACTTCTGATTGGTTTGCCACGGGCATGTTATAAGGTTTTTAAATTTTATTTTATTTTAAAGGTACGCGGCCACTAGGAGGAACGAGTCGTCGCTAACACGGGATTCAAGGACCGACTTCACATGGGGGAAACTACTGGAAACATCCAGAACTATTTCACCATCAATTATCCATGAGGACACCAGACGTCCCTTCGCCCACACTCAAGAAGAATGGCCGTGAATTCCGAGAAGAAATATCCAGTGTCGTCAAACAACAACTGCCATCAAAAGAATGGCTCTCTGGCGTTTACGGCATTGACCACAGCCAGAAGATTCAATCATGAGGTACTTAGAACCAACACTTCTTCGACGAACTGGAAATAAACCTTGTAATCTTAAAGGTGATGCTGTGATTTGCAATGTGTGTCAAATATCTATTTGCTCTATGTTACCATTTCTCCACAGTACCTCTGAGGAAAGTTTCAAGTTATGAGAGTGTTGTAAGCAAACAATCTGGAATAAATGAAGAAATCATATCTTGCCTTTTCCTTTCGTATTGTAGAATAGTAAAGGGAAATTTTAAATGGAAGCAAGGGGAGGGCTGTACCGCAAATTTTATATTATCCCATGTATATGTAAGAGCTTGTTGCATTGGGGAGAGAAGATCATCTAATGTGGGGGAAACAGTGAGAGGGAAGTGCAGGAACAGTTAAATGTATGGGATGATATTGTCATCTTATGAAGTTCTCAGCACGAACGAGTGAAACAAGAATCGAGAGTTTAATGGCATGACATTAGGAGGGGAGCAGTTGAAATGAGCCGAAAGTTTTAAATACCTGAAGAAAATGGGGGAATCAGGATTGAAATCAATGAAAGAGGAAGGTGTGCAAATGGATTCTTTAAGAGCGTGGGAGGATTGATATAGAACAGGGATGTGCCATAGAGATGTAAAGGAAGTATCTACAAGACTTATTTTGTGCCGATTTTGACGTATGGATCAGAAATGTGGGTGGTGAAGGAGAGAGATAAAAGTAGAATACAAGAATACAAGTTTCAAAGGTGTCGAGTAGGTTTAACAAGAATGGGCAGAGTAAGAAATGAGAGACAGTTCGCGAAATGGTAAATGAGGTTCCCCTGCAGCAAAATATAGAAAAATCAAGGCTGCAGTGGTATGGACATGTTAAGAGAATGAGAGAAGGGAGGTTACCAAGAAAGATGTTAGGAATAGAGTTGAAGCGAAAGAGACCTAGAGGAAGAAAGAGGGACAGATGACTGAAAGGTGTAAAGAAGAGCTTCGAGGCAAGAGGAGGGAACTGGACGACAGTGAGAGAAGAGAAGTGGTGGATGGAGATTCTTACGTTCCAAGCAGACCCAGCCTGTGGTTGGAAACCGCTCCAGATGATGATGATGATGATGATCTTGTGTCACATGTGTAGCACATGGTCTTCACCGAGCCGCTGAAGCAGTACAGGCTTCCTTCACTGAAGTGAACATCTCGATTTCTTCAGTGAAGAAAGTATTCCTGAAGGTTCCAAGTCGGTCAGTAATGTGCCGCTGCCGCCTTCGCCAGCGCATACAAAGTGGCTAAACATTGCTTCCTATTATACCGATAATTTTGAAGTTGTTGAAGACCAAGATTCTGAAGAAGCGACTTCTGTTAAAGAAACACCAGAAGCGTTGATCAAAGATAGCGTCTGAGAGCAACTTAAATTCATTCGCTCCAATTTGACGAGCTTACGTTCGACGATCAACAAAATGCAAGAAAGAGGACTGCCTTTTCACGTTCGTACTGGAATTGTTGAAGAAGTCGAACGATCCCTAATGAACTTAGCGAATACATTTTTCTCGGAGAAAATGCAGAATGTAGTGTAAAAAACTTCGGTCTCCACCTGTGGTGTTGTACACTGCAAAGAAACAATTGACGGTGCCTTGATTCTTGAAGTTTCTGTTCCACTTGTTGCATGTGATCTAGAGACAGCTTTCCGGAGTATTAAAAACTCTTTTAGTAAAAACAGGCGCAGGTTTGTTGCATCACGCTGAGCAAATGGAGCGTTCTTTGTGGGACATTGTGTTATTTTGGCAATATTCAAAGTGTACAATTTTCCTTTTATGGCGTGAACTGCTCACTGACATCAAATTTGTTTGTTTCTAATGCACGTTTAGTGCACGTTTTGAGCATTTTAGTGTATATTTTGGGATTTTCAAGTCCATAACTATCCGAAGCCCGGTATTGAAGTTCTTAAGGAGCAGGATGCGGTGGGTGGTAGGGGCAATGAACCTCCGAATTTCCCGGCGCATTGTCTTCCTGGGATGACTCTGTAGATGATGTCCTGCCACCCAGTTCTCACAGAGGTGCCGTGTATGCGTTTTTTTCGTATATTCATAACATAAACGTAGCTCCTTCCCAGTCGTGAGGGCAGTGGTGATGACTATTGTTTCAAGAGGAAGTGCAACTGTGATCCATCCTCTAACACTAATGATGGTGGTGATTACTGTTTCAGGAGGAAGTACAACTGTGAACCATCATCTAACACTGATGATGGTGGTGATTATTGGTTCAAGAGGAAGTACAACTGTGCAATCAACCTCCATTGACAGTAATCAGAGGCAAAATGAAGGAGGTCCGGCACCCCGAAAAATGAAGATATCGGCAAAGGAAGGGAATGCCAGGAAGGGTGTAAAAATAAAACACACCCTAGGACTCGAGAACCTGTTAGAATAAACAAGAGTTGACCAAGAGAGGTAAGATTACATTCACGAGACTGGCACAATGTAAATAATACCAGACTCAGCTAGGTGAACCGTGGTCTCTAAAGTTGAAAGCGCCTGGGCCTTGAACTTACTTTGAACTGTGTTCCCCACGACTTATCGCATTCTCGCTCCTCACGAAACTCGTTATTCTGGGATTAATTCAATGTTTTCTTGTTCAGGTAATAACGGCATGTAACCTACAGAGAGGTTTGTTGCAGTTCTTTTGAGTTGACACCTACAGGCGACCTGCGCCTTCCTGAGGGTGGAACATTGGGTGTGATGAATGCTGGAAACGACACACACATACACCCAGCCCGGAACCATCAGAATTAACCAATTAAGATAAAAATCCCCGATTCAGCCGGGAATGGAACCCAGAACCCCTTCCATCAAAAAACCAGAAGGCCATAGAGGCAAACTTCTTCAGCTATATTCTGTTATTAATGAAATGTTTTATGCATAATTAACATTCTTCACGGGGTCCGCGTACTGGAAAGTTTGTGAACCGCTGTTCTAGACATGTAAGTAGAGGCTTTGATAAACAATGCCATTATGTTTCATTTGGCAGCTTTCCCTGTCAAGTGAAACATAATGGTATTGGCATAATGGTATTGACAGCTTTCCCTGTCAAATGAATGTAATGGTATTGACAAAACGGTATTGACAGCTTTCCCTGTCAAATGAGCATAATGGTATTGACAGCTTTCCCTGTCAAATGCAACATAATGGTATTGACATAATGGTATTGCCAGCTTTCCCTGTCAAATGAAACATAATGGTATTGACATAATGGTATTGACAGCTTTCCCTGTCAAATGAGCATAATGGTATTGACAGCTTTCCCTGTCAAATGCAACATAATGGTATTGACATAATGGTATTGCCAGCTTTCCCTGTCAAATGAAACATAATGGTATTGACATAATGGTATTGACAGCTTCCCTGTCAAATGAAACATACTGGTATTAACATAATGGTACTGACAGCTTTCCCTGTCAAATGAACAAAATGGTATTGACAGCTTTCCCTGTCAAATGCAACATAATGGTATTTACATAATGGTATTGCCAGCTTTCCCTGTCAAATGAAACATAATGGTATTGACATAATGGTATTGACAGCTTTCCCTGTCAAATGAAACATAATGGACCAAGCTCGATAGCTGCAGTCGTTCAAGTGCGGCCAGTATCCAGTATTCGGGAAATAGTAGGTTCGAACTCCACTGTCGGCAGCCCTGAAAATGGTTTTCCGTGGTTTCTCATTTTCACACCAGGCAAATGCTGGGGCTGTACCTTAATTAAGGCCACGGCCGCTTCCTTCCCAATCCTAGCTCTTCCCTCTCCCATCGTCGCCATAAGACCCATCTGTGTTGGTGCGACGTAAAGCAACTAGCAAAAAAAGAAACATAATGGTATTGCTTATCATAGCCTCTACTTATATGTCAGTGTAAATAGAGAACTTATAAAACTGTGTGGATATTAGTATGGTTTAAAGTTCTTACATGTCATTAGAAAGAAAGCCCAAATAGCTTAAATACAGGAGAAATGCGTGATAAAAGAGGATGGTTGTGATTAAGTAACACAAAATCAATTTACTGTCCATGTTAACTTTTCAAACAACGTACCTTATGATTGGGGGTATGTACATTTTTATGTCTTTGGTGTAAATGACCAGGACTTCAGCAAAATTCTATCCAACGACCGAAAACATTCTCTCGTACGAAGCGAATGAGCGAGTTCTTAGGCCTACAAGTACATACAGTAATCATGACTATATTTCTCCGTAATGGTAGTGATTCTTCCGAGTCAGGTAGTCATGAAAATGAAAACAGAAACGTTAGTACCATCAGATGATGTTCCCCCTCCATTAAGAAAGCCGGCTGCCAAAGATGTATGCAGGTCTCGGAACCTTTGTAAATATGAATGTGTCGATAGGTCAACATTTTTTTCTTTTCGTTAAGCGGAAGAGGGGCTTTATTTTTGTAACTTTTTAATTGTTGTTTCTTGTACAAGTCAGATATTTATATTGTCGATGTCCCTCGAAATCGGGGCCTTACAAATTGCGATAAACGTCTACCTGTATTATTTCGGTACATTTTCAAGAACTTCACCACTGATATGACATGGAGTAAAGCGTTTCCGCGGAGTTGGAGGAAGGATTCACTCGAGCTCAGCTGACACTTTCCGTATGCAATAGGCATTTAGATTTGTCTATTACACTTACTGCAGTGGACTGGGCGTCACAGAACAGAACCACCAACATTATTCAGCACGAGCCGCCACTGTATAGAACTAAATGAGGCCACAGAACTATAGTTCATTCCATGTTAACAAAACAGTATTGTTCTTATGACACCAGGGTTGCCATATCGAACGGCTCTGCTCAACACCATCACAGGAAAACAGCGGCACGTAAATTTGTGAAATTCAGTATTTAAGTTTAAGAAAAAAAGCGGAAGAAACTAAGCTGGAAATTATTTTATGAACTTTTTTTTCTTTCTAGTGGCTTTACGTCACACCGATACAGATATAGGCCTTATGGCGGTGATGGGATAGGAAAGGCCTATCAGTTACCGTGGCCTTAATTAAGGTACAGCCCTAGCATTTGCCTGGTGTGACAATGGGAAACCACGAAAAACTACCTTCAGGGCTGCCGACAGTGGGAATCGAACCCACTATCTCCCGGATGCAAGCTCACAGCCGCGCACCCCTAACCGCACAGCCAACTCGCCCGGTATTTTTATGAACTAAAGGGGACGGGGTTGTTTACAGGGGCTATTTTTGATTTGTACATAAGAGGTAAATTACGGCACATACAATTATCAGCATTGAAGTGTAAGGCAATTTGGGGGAGAAAATATAAAAATAATATTTTCTATGGGCTCGAGGGGTGAGCGATGCATTTAATTGCATTTAATAAATTTCCTGAGGCAACGCGGTGTATTACAGTGCTGTCGCATCACTCACAAAACCAATAGTAAAAAATAAATTCGGTCGTAATAAAGTGGTAAAATTAAAATGCGCTTAAAAAGAAAGAACAGCTAAATAACGAAAACCAAGCACAAATAAAACACACGGAAAATTGTTTTAGCAGTACATATACCATGATGTATCGCTGCACACCACAACACCAAAATCTTCAGTACCAATTTCTGTACAGTATGAAAATAGTAGAACACACACAAATACTATGCAATATACAACCAAATCTCACTCAACACAAGGCAGGTACTCACTGATTTAAAGCCTAAAAACCCACACACAACAAATAAATACTGTAGATGACTTCACTACAGCAGTGAACTGCCGGCGGTTCACAGAGTGGAGGGACTACACGAGGCTTGTGCCAGAGCAACACAGAACAAGGAAGGTGAAGGAAGGCAACGAAGCGATGGCTGTTTCTGCCATTGTGCTTCCTCTCTACAAATACATTTATGAAAAATAAAATGTTGCCGTATGTAGTTATTTTAATAACTCACGGGCAAAGAAATAATAATACATTACAAAGTACAGTATAATATTCCTTAATCACGAGGAATTATGGGTGTGTCAGAGGGGGTGTGTTCACTCCTTGTAGGTCCAGAAGAGCAATACTGTTTTCTTAACGTGGAATGACCTATAGTTACAAATGGAGGATTGTGGCGGCGTTGAGTAAATTCACAGAGACTTGCACAGACTGAACGCTGAAAGGCATAACGGTTAATAATAAATATGTATGTTTATAAAATATTCAAATTGATTTGTCTTAACAAGGAAAACATGAAATAAACCATCTTAACTATGTTTGTTGCACATTTTTGCATCTTTTCTCAATGTCAGCACCTTTTTGCACTTCCCCCCCCCCCTGCCACCTCAGGAGTTTGCCCCTTTGTCGCGTTTTATTCCCATAAAAATTAAACAAAGGAGACCGGAAATCTGCGGCCTAATCTAATTTTCTTCCGTTCACCTCTTTATAAATGGATAAATCTGCTACTTTATGTAGGTTTTTTTTGTTGTTATTAGAATTTAGGGTGTACAGGGTGGTATTAAATTAATTTTGCTTCAGCACAGTCATGTTAGGCGAAAGCTTTCGGATTAGTTTGCGCCTTATTGAACTCCCATTAAGCAAAAGTCCACAAATCAGTTTGCGCTTCATCGCAATACAGTTTTTAAAGGAGGAAGATAAAGTCAACACTCTCATTCATCAGCATTACTGACTGCTGGAGAGAGGAACGAATACAAACTATTGCAATTTTTCAGTCCAGAGTACTCTTTGGCTAGTGCGTGATGTCTTTGTCATTCTTCTTTCTTGCCAATATTCAGCACGTCAAAACAGAAAATGAACGACGGGAAAATGCATTATGTTAAATAGTCAGTTTAGTGCATATGATATTCAAAGTGATAGGTATGTTTTGAGGTGTTTGAAATATTTCAATCTTCAGTCGTTTCAACCAAATGAGAAGAAAACAGTGACAATGACTTTCAGGAAAGGTGGCAAGCCAGCAGTCAGTGATATAATATACTACAGACGAGAACCACTAACAGTTGTCTCGCAGTTTAAGTATCTTGGATTAACAGTTCAGACAAACGGAAACACGTTCAGCTACCACATCAAGGAAAAAAGTGGCAATTACCATATCTGCCATGAACAGCATTCAGAATATACAGAAAATTTCATTGAAAACTGCGTTGAAAGTGTTTAAGCGAAAGATATTAACCTACGGCCTGACACGAATCTGGAAACAACTGCAAAAGAAAGACATCAAAGAAATTGAAAAGGTAAAAGCTCGATTTATGAAAAAAACATTCGGAGTCTCTAAGTGTATCCCATCACGCTTGGTCTACCTGCTTGCCAGAGAACCCTTCTATATTGAAGATCTAAGGCTTGAATTAACACTGGCCACGTCAGGAGCATACCAGAGCCTATTAAAGGAAATTCAGGACAAAAGAGAAGATATATGGCAGATTTCTTCTCCACAGACGCGATGATCAACAGGAATGGATAACGGCTAACTATGAACTGAGGCACACCATGACTCGCTTAGCGGCCCTTGGTTTCCACTACAAAATCTGCAAGAGAGATACCTACCATGATCCAAGTGAACTGTGGCGATCAATGTGATAGACACCATGTGATAAAATGCAAAAGCAGAGAAATCTCGCTGACAAAATTCTGTAATAGTTAAGTGCCATATAAACTATAGAACTATACATTGACCACCATGGCTATAACTGTATTAATATATAGCCACTGGCTGCATTAAATATTATTATTATTATAAATATTTCAATAAAAATTGATGAAAAACAAACGTAATCTGGTCAAGCTGCATATGGTTTAAGAATTAGGAACTGCAATAGTAGTGAAGGTGGATTGCAACATCAGTTTATTGGTGAGGCACTGGCCCCTGTGAGTTTCTTACTAATCCTGTAAAGACATTTGTGGCGTCTAGAGTTCCACTTTCGAAGATTAACAATCCTATTATGACATCATATTAGCAGAAATATACTGGGAAGTCCTTTCCAGATGAGAACAGTTTATGAAAGTCATATCTTAAGCCTCTGCACGAAGGAAAATGAAAACAGATGAGGCAAGTAGTAGCTGATATAGTCGAGAGGTAGAACAGATACGTATGTTTTGAACATTTTAGTAACATCGCTAAAAGGAGAGCAAGTGAAGCCCATACTTTTGACCAACGACCTATAACGTAAGAGTTTTGTCTTACATTGCTCAGAATTTAAAAAGAATGGTATTTCTGTATCGGCCGTGTCCACAGTAACAAGGAAATGCACCTTTTTTTAAAAAAATCTTCCGTCATTTCCATCTGTCTGGCTGTCTGTATGTATTGCGGGCATGACGAGAAAATTCCTGAATAAAATTTAATGAAAATCGGTATGTAAAGTGGGGGAATGTTGCCTTAGAACTTAGGCTATGAATAACTTTATTCACAATGAGTGAAATGGTAGTTTAGGGCAAGGCCTAAAATGCAATTCTCAAGTATTTATATTATTAATGGTCCTATCGATAAATACTACATAACTAAAGTTATATAGAATTACATTTCGGATCATTTATGTCTTATACTGTTTTACCGTACCGAGTCCGACTCATTGGCTGAATGGTCAGCGTTGAGGCCTTCGGGTCGGGGATTTTAATCGCCTCTGATTACTTCTTCTGGCCCGAGGCCTGGGTGTTTGGGTTTGTCCCAACGCTTTCCTCTTGATATTCAGACTACACACTACACTACCAACCACCACAGAAACACGCAATAGTGATTACATCTCTCCATATAGGGTTGAGGTCAGGAAGGGCATCCGGCCGTAAAACAGGGCCAAATCCACATGTGCGACGCAGTTCGCACCAGCGACCCTACAGGTGTGGGAGAAGCGCTGGAAAAAAAGAATAAGAAGACTGTTTTACTGTACCGACTATGACAATAGAATGATGTATTTAGAGTTTTGTTACTTAGTCCATATCAATGCCAAGCGCTGTTAACATGAGGATGGTTTTTGTCATGATTATTTTAAGGTGTGATATGATTTGTCTCTTCTGCTGCCACTCATCTCCGATAGATGGGATTACTGCTGCGTCCCAAGTAAAACAGCCTGCCTGAATATTTGCGGAAAATAGCTAACGAGTTAGATAACTTAGCACATGCTATAAGTTATGATTGTTTCGTCAACGACGAGTACTAAAGCAAGGAAATTGTAAAGAGGATGAGAAAAAGTCGTGAAGAAGGAAGCGAGTAGGTCACGACAAGCCGCTGGCGTGTCCACTTACAGAATGTGCCTCAGAAAACTTCGCTACGGAACGCTATATTTGTAATACATAATTCTATGTTAGGTAGAGTAGCTGCGACGTGGGTTCGAATCCGTGTCAGGAAGTCGTAAAATTTAAGAAACGAGATTTCCACTTCCGGAGGTGCATATGGCCCTGAGGTTCACTCAGGCTACACCAAACATGAGTAGGTACCAGGTTAATTCCTGGGGGCAAAGGCGGCCGGGCGTAGAGCTAACCACTCTACCCCATCACGTGCCAAGGTTACGAATGGTGGAAGCCTTTATCTTCCACTCCTTCAAAGGCCTTCATGGCCTGCACGGAGATGACTTTGCTTTTGCTATGTTAGGTAGTGTACTCGTCGTGAGTGAGATAGTATCAAATTGCATAGCTCTTAACGTACTCTTTAGCCTGGGTTAGGGCTTATTGCCTACCATCAGTCACAATCAAGTTGGCGAGATTTCATTATAATGGCAGACACTCATTCTCCACCTGCCTTTTTACATGCTTAGAATTACTATGTTAGTTTTTTGCCAACTGAAATCAACATAGCTCATTAAAATGACGTAAGTAAGAATGTCGCGATTAAAAGCAATATGAAATACTCGATCAAATGAAAAGACACACATTTTCACTTTTAACGAACAGTACTGTGCTGCCGACCGAACAGTCCAAAGTTCCAGAGCAGGAATGACCAGTCAATCAATCAAGGAAGTTATTCCAGTTCCTATCCCAATAAGAGTAGACGGGCTGTCAGCTCTGCTGCCAGTATTTCATTAAGTGTGCACACTCGTCATTCCAATCAGCGGGTCAGAGCAGAGACCGAATAGCTGGAATGCTATGATGAAGCAGTGTGTTACGTACCAGCAGTATTAGAAAATGTATGAACCAGAGGAATGGCATGCTAAAGAAAAAAGTTATCTAACTCCCCAGCTACTTCCCGCCTAAGGCAGGCTGTTATACTCCGTATGCATCACTAATCCCATCTATCGCAGATGAGTGGCAGCAGAAGTGACAAAGAATATCTCAATAAACAATGCCCAATGTAATGTTATTTCTTACCAATTTTATGAGCTTTGGATATTGTAAGCCTTCACATTTAGTTTTCTTCCGACTCTAAATACCACTTTTATCACAGTCGGTACGGTTAAACTTAATAAAACATAAATGATCGGAAATTGTTTTCTCTATTTGTTTTAAATGTAGTACTTTTTGCTACGATCAATGGCATACATATTTAAAAATTAAATTTTAAGCGCATTCCCCTGAACTACTATTTCATAGAGAGTGAATAAAATAATGTATAGCCTAAACTGTAGTTTCTTCTTCCCCGACTCTATGTACCGATTTTCATTAAGTTCTGTTTACCCATTTTCTCGTGACTCGGCTTTGAAATTGACTTAGCAACAAACATACAAATTCATAAATATCTGTGTTATCATAGCCGGTACGGTAAAAATGTATAAGACATAAATGATCGGAAATTTAATTCTGTATAACTTTAGTTATGTAATATTTATAGCATAAATATTTGAGAATTACATTTTAGACCTTCCCCTAAACTACCATTTGATTCAGCGTGGATAAAATGATTTATAGCCTAAATTATAGTGGTTCATCCCCCATCTTTACATACCCATTACCGGGAGAGTTGGCCGTGCGGTTAGAGGCGCGCGGCTGTGAGCTTGCATCCGGGAGATAGTGGGTTCGAATCCCACTGTCGACAGCCCTGAAGATGATTTTCCGTGGTTTCCCATTTTCACACCAGGCAAATGCTGCGGCTGTACCTTCATTAAGGCACGGGCGATTCCTTCCAACTCCTAGGTCTATCCTATCATCGCCATAAGACCTATCTGTGTCGGTGCGACGTAATGCCACTAGCAAAAAAGAATACATACCAATTTTCCTTAAATTCTCTTCAGCCGTTTTTCGTGATGCGTGTACAGACAGACAGACAGACAGACAGACAGACAGACAGACAGACAGACAGACAGACAGACAGACAGACAGACAGACAGACAGACAGACAGACAGACAGACAGACAGACAGACAGACAGACAGACAGACATTACGGAAAATTAAAAAGTGCATTTCGTTGTTACTGTGGACACGACTGATACAGAAATACCATTCTTTTTAAATTCTGAGCAATGTACAGATAAAAGTCTTATTTTATATGCAGTATATAAATAGGTCGTTTGCTTTTGACTTACTTTCTGAACAAAACAGACAACGCCAGTGTGATGTAAAATTTCAACAATGCATGCGTTCTATTCTGGCCTAAAGAACTGAAAATAATTGAGTGTCAATCAATCAATACTGATCTGCATTTAGGACAGTCGCCCAGGTGGCAGATTCCCTATCTGTTGTTTTCCTAGCCTTTTCCTAAATGATTTCAAAGAAAATGGAAATTTATTAAACGTCTTCCTTGGTAAGTTATTCCAATCCCTAACTCCCCTTCCTATAAATGAATATTTGCCCCAATTTGTCCTCTTGAATTCCAACTTCATCTTCATATTGTGATCTTTCCTACTTTTAAAGACGCCACGCAAACTTATTCGTCTACAAAACTATTCTAACATTATATTAACATTGAGAAATAAATAATAATACATATCTAATCCTTACAAGAAACAAGTAGATAAAACATAATTTCGTATCTAAATTAGTCTAATAACCTAATACCTAAACTATTCTAATATTAATTTACAATGAGAAAGGAACAGTATTTCACATCTAATCTAATTTAATCTTTACATGAAAGAGGAAAAAATTAAAACAATAAAAATCGTAATTTCATATCTAAACTATTATGTTTTCTAGTTCTAACACTTATAGGGCTTAATGTAGAATGTTTATAATACATTTTTTGGTTCAAATCCTCTAGGTACAAATTGTAAAAGCAAACTATTTCGACTAATTCTACAAATCCGTCCTAACCATTTCCGTGACGATTGACATTAGATCTTCTTTGCGAGGACTTTGTGAAGTTACGAACCTGCTGGTTGACATGTAATGTGCTGGCGGTCGCTCCTCATTTCTGAGAATGCGTTTTACTCCCGCAATTCTTCTTAAAGTCTGTTGGCTCTGTGGAGATGTCACTGATCAAGCCAATGTTCGCATGAAACACGCGGCCACACAGGTCACATCTAAAGGTGTGCTTGTATGTGACATAGTTTTCGCTTTTCATGGGTTTCAATTTCTTGTCTGCGACCAGCCTGCTCAAACAGTGAGACACCTTCTGCAGTAGCTTTGCGAAAAAAAAATGTGGAACGCTTCACGATTTTGAGTCTCATCCTTGCACAGGGGCCATGCTAATCTTCTCTGTATCACTCCAATTTTAGTAAATGTACCACCGAAGCTGCATGTAAATGTTAAAACGGTCACTAACACCGAGGCTCTGAGCTAAGGGAATTAACGAAACGCGACTAAAATCCATAGTCCGACCGGCAACTGAATCCGGAGCCCTCTACGCTGACTGTTAAACCAAGGAATGCAAAAAAAGATGACAATAAATAAATTAAAAACTGCTTTGTTGGGTCCATTGACACTACTGCAGATAGAGTTTTCATAACAGCCAAATATTCATGCTTTAAGACTCGAATAGAGGATGGTTCCCGAGATGTACTTCCTCTTGAAACAATCACCACCACCACCACCACCACCACCACCTTAGACCCTAGTCTCGATGCGCAAATAGTAGGACAAATTATTTTTAAATAAACAACAAGTCAGTGACAGCATTTTCCACCGTTTTGTACAAACCAAAGTAAACCCCATGACGCTATAGCCCTGTTTAGTCCGAAAGCCTGCATATTACCAAGTGACGTGTGGTCAGCATGACCAATCCTCTCGCCCGTTTATTCTTGGCTTCTTAGACTGGGTCCCCCTGTGGGCAGGGGAGGTAGAATAACACCCATGGTATCCCCTGCCTGTCCTAAGAGCCGACTCATAGGGGCCCCAGGAGCTCTTAACTTGGGAGTGTGGGTTGGTGACCATGGGGCTCTTAGCTGAGTCCTGGCATTGCTTCCACTTACTTGTGCCAGACTGCTCACTTTCATCTGTCCTATCGGACCTCCCTTGGTCAACTCTTGTTCTTTTCCGACCCCGACCGTATTAGAGCACTCGAGGCCTAGGGAGTGTTTCATTTTCACGTCCTTCGTGGCCCTTTTCTTCCTTTGGCCGATATCTTCATTTTTCGAAGTGTCGGATCCCGTCCACATTTTCTCTCTGATTAGTGTTATATAGAGGATGGTTGCCTAGTATACTTCCTCTTAAAACAGTAATCACCACTACCTCTAGACCGGGGCAGCTATCTCTCCATCAGATAATTCCTCAGTTGTTCTCATGAAGGCTCAGAGCTAGGTAACAATTCCTGAAGTGGCCGAGAATTGAACCAGAGGTGTCTTCGCGGTGCCGGCCACTTTGAACTTTAATTGAAGAATGGTGCACGTGTAATAGGGTCATGAAAAACTACACTCAAATTATGTGCTGCGCAGTCAACTTAATTGGCTGTTTTTGTTTTGTTTATGTTCACACCTTGCTTTAAAGAGGCCGGTCATGTTTGTTGCACCTTCATACCATTGGCCATAGCATCGGGCTAGTGAGGTACCCTTTTCTTCCAATGGTTTTAGAATTTCAGCCTCCACTGTTGTTTACAGCAGCGTGGTCTTTTATTTCCTTTAACCGTCAAAAGCTTTCATTTATTTTTATTGCACAAGACTTTCAAAAAGAATCTTTAACAGTACGAACACACGACTTAAATGACCTTTCTTACTCACATCTACACTCTGTCTCACTATGTTTGAGAGTCGAAGAAACCAATCGCAAGCACGTGTATTCTGAAGTACTACCTATTCCAAAACATTTCTCTTCTGTTCCTTAGACTGTTTCACCTCACCAAACCGTTTTCATTTCCTATGTGGAGAACAATAAGCCATTTACCTTTGCCGAGTCCGACTCGTTGGCTGAATGGTCAGCGTACTGGCCTTCGGTTCAGAGGGTCCCGGGTTCGATTCCCGGCCGGGTCGGGGATTTTAACCTTAATTGGTTAATTCCATTGGCCCGGGGGCTGGGTGTTTGTGCTGTCCCCAACATCCCTGCAACTCACACACCACACATAACACTATCCTCCACCACAATAACACGCAGTTACCTACATATGGCAGATGCCGCCCACCCTCATCGGAGGGTCTGCCTTACAAGGGCTGCAATCGGCTAGTAATAGCCACACGAAATTATTATTACTACCTTTGCCGAGGGAGATTTCAACCCACTCGATAATTCCCTACAAAATCCATCTTTACTAGATCGTATAGTTTAATCTTTCCAAATTTTCATAGTGTGCCCTGCATTTACCCACGTTTCATCAAGGAAATAAGTAGATCTACCCCCTTCACGAAATTTCTTAATCTGACGAAAGTATTTCTCCACAGCACTATTTCATTATTTTCAATAAGCGCCCACTGGCCATTTCGAGACACTTAAGTCATCATCATCATCTGTTTACCCTCCAGGTTCGGTTTTCCCCTCGGACTTAGCGAGGGATCCCACCTCTACCGCCTCAAGGGCAGTGTCCTGGAGCTTCAGACTCTTGGTCGGGGGATACAACTGGGGAGTATGACCAGTACCTCGCCCAGGCGGCCTCACCTGCTATGCTGAACAGGGGCCTTGTGGAGGGATGGGAAGATTGGAAGGGATAGGCAAGGAAGAGGGAAGGAAGCGGCCGTGGCCTTAAGTTAGGTACCATCCCGGCATTCGCCTGGAGGAGAAGTGGGAAACCACGGAAAACCACTTCCAGGATGGCTGAGGTGGGAATCGAACCCACCTCTACTCAGTTGACCTCCCGAGGCTGAGTGGACCCCGTTCCAGCCCTCGTATCACTTTTCAAATTTCGTGGCAGAGCCGGGAATCGAACCCGGGCCTCCGGAGGTGGCAGCTAATCACGCTAATCACTACACCACAGAGACACTTAAGTGAGGTTCATAATTTTCAAAAGCCTGCGAAGAGTTGCACGAGACAATGTAGGCAATGTATTGTCGCTATTAACTGAAGCTAATATTTTATTAAGAGTCGGTATTTCATATCTTAAAAAGAAGTCGTGATTTTTTCTTTTACAGATAACGTCTTTCGTGAAACTGTCGTATTTTGCACTTAGCTTTGTCCCTTTACGAGTTTTCTTAGGAGTAACCAGTGTCCTGTGAACCTTAAATTCTTTCCTAGGAAGGTAAATGCCTGTTACATCGGCCACTGGACGTGTTACTTCATCCAGAGTACTTCCAAAATTTTCTTGACGAAATTTGGAGAACACATTTAACGCACATGTCGTCTCGTCACTCGTTAGTGGTTTTCCTCTTTTTGTGTTTAATCACGGAGTGGCCTGGTTCACACGTGGTTTACAATTACGGCACTTTCTCTGTTGGACGTTTGCACTTTCAACTAATTAGAAAATATAAATAATAAACGTTATGTATTATTTTTATTCACAATAAACTTAGAATAAGCAAACAAGAAAACTGGACACTTGTGCTTCGGATCAGCAAACACTGAACTACTGGGCTCAAACGGATCGTCATTTCCCGCAAACTCTTCCATCAAGTGACTTGCCTCCCAGTGTCTGGCATATGTAACATATTTGCATATACATGTGGGAAGAATAAGGAATACTGAAATTATATTGCTAATAATGAGCAAAAGCATCATATGTTGGCTTGTTACATTTCTTCCGTACTATGTACGTTGAACAACGTTAATTTTTGTGCAGATGTTCATGTGGGGAGTGCATTACTGAAACCAAACCTCGTGAAGATTGCATACTCCGACTTTCAAACATGGTGAGACAGACTGTAGTGCGGTATTCACAATTAAGGACAAACATTGCTTAACGAATGTGATACGGACCATTCGGGCCTCCTCAAATAAAATGCAAAACCTACGAATAACTAATATAAATTGAATTACAGCAGGTAGATAATATTCAATACATTGTCAAATTATATGTCATAAACAAACGGATTATTCACTATTATAAGGTCATTAAAATAATGTTTAATAGGTTTTATTCGGCTGCCTCAGTGGTTTAACAGCTAAGATGCTGAACCATACCCCCTTAGTAGTCCATAGGTACTTAAAATTGGTTTCATTTTTCAGTAAATATGGAACTCCACTCTGTAACCGATATTGAAGTCTCAGTTGTAATCAAGTAAAGTTTGAAAAATATCAAACAACCCAACTGATAATCTATCGCGCAAAGAGAGCTCATTCCAAACTGAACTGACTTGTCTGGCTGGTTGACACGGATATTCCTTAGGTATTCCTTGATGCGACTCCCAATGGACCGGCATGTTTGGCCAATGTATACCTTGCCGCAGTACAGGGAATTTTGTACACCCCAGGGTGTAATAGTGGGGTCAATTTGTCCTTGCTTTTACCTAAAGAAGAGGGCATATAAGTCTCTTTTTTTTTTGCTAGTTGCTTTACGTCGCACCGACACAGATAGGTCTTATGGCGACGATGGGACGGGAAAGGGCTAGGAGTTGGAAGGAAGCGGCCGTGGCCTTAATTAAGGTACAGCCCCAACATTTGCCTGGTGTGAAAATGGGAAACTACGGAAAACCATTTTCAGGGCTGCCGACAGTGGGGTTCGAACCTACTATCTCCCGAATACTGGATACTGGCCGCACTTAAGCGACTGCAGCTATCGAGCTCGGTCATATAAGTCTCTGTTAAGACCCCAACTAGAGTATGGTTCCATTGTATGGGACCCTCACCAGGATTATTTGATTCAAGAACTGAAAAAAATCTAAAGAAAAGCAGTTCGATTTGTTTTTGGTGATTTCCGACAAAAGGAGTAGCGTTACAAAAATGTTGCAAAGTTTGGGCTGGGGAAACTTGGTAGAAAGGAGACGAGCTGCTCGACTAAGTGGTATGTTCCGAGCTGTCAGCGGAGAGATGACGTGGAATGACATCAGTAGATGAATAAGTTTGAGTGGAGTCTTTAAAAGTAGGAAAGCTCACAATATGAAGATAAAGTTGGAATTCAAGAGGACACATAGGAGCAAATATTCGTTTATAGGTAGGGGGGTCAGGGATTGGAATAACTTACCAAGGAAGATGTTCAATAAATTTCCAATTTATTTGCAATCATTTAAGAAAAGGCTAGGAAAACAACAGATAGGGAAACTGTCACCTGGGCGACAGTATTGATTGATTGATTGATTGATTGATTGATTGATTGACCACCCGTGCGACCAGTTCGCTCGGTTTTGGGGTCTAATATTTTACAAAATATAAATGACTTATAAATAACAAGTCTGCGGGACTAAATTCCGGCACATCGGCGTCTCCGAAAACCGTAAAAGTAGTTAGTGGGACGTAAAGCAAATAACATTCTTATTATTAAATAACAAGTGGGCGAATCTGGTACCAATTCTTTATTGGAATAGATATTTAGCCTAATTTTCAAGAAAATAAAAAGCAATTTATGTCGTCAATTCTAACCCAGAAAAATTAAAAGGAGCATGTGGTTAATTCCCCCTTGGGTGGGGGCGGTAGAATAACATCCACGGTATCCTCTGCCTGTCGTAAGAAGCGACTAAAAGGGGCCCGAAGGTCTCTTAACTTGGGGGCGTGGGTTGGCGACCACGGGGCCCTTAGCTGAATAGTGGCATTGCTTCCACTTACTTGTGCCAGGCTCCTCGCTTTCATTTATCCTATCCGACCTTCTTGGTCAACTCTTGTTCTTTTCAGACCCCAACGGTGTTAGGTATTGAGGCCTAGGAACTTTCATTTTCATGCCCTTCGTCGCTCTTGTCTTTCTTTGACCGATACCCTCATTTTTCGAAATGTCGAACCCCATCGAATTTTCTCTCTGAGTACTGTAAATAGACGATGGATGTCCAATTGTAATTCCTCTTAAAATAATCACCACTACCAGCATGTGGTTGAACGTGCCCTGCATCAAATTTGTATCAAGGAATCAGAATATTATTATTATTTTATAGTGAATGAGTTTAATTATGTTGACGTACGTATTGTCGCGACCCTGGTTTGTAGCAAAATAGTATCAGCAAACTATGAAGCTAGTAAGAAATATGCACTTACAAGGAATGAATTGTTGGCTACTGATACTTCATAATTCCTGTCGGTTTATTGTACGGTTGCGAGTCTTACCTTAATTAAATTTACTATGTAATAATTTAAAATGAAGTCATTAAATTCGCGAATATCTCCTTTAGTAGACGTAAAAGATACAACCAAAACAAACAAACTCCATGGTTACCAAGCGACCGCTGCTCAGCTCGAAGGCCTGCAGATTATCAGGTGTTGTGTGGTCAGCACGACGAATCCTCTCAGCCGTTATTCTGAACTTTCTAGACCGGAATGACAGATCCAGGTAAAAATCACTCACTTGTCTGGGAATCGAACCCGGGGCCTCCGGGTAAGAGGCAGGCTCGCTACCCCTACAGCGCGGTATCGGCACACAAAAGATAAATTACAAATTATATAATTCTCGTTATATGCACTGTTTAGATAGAACTAATACTTCAAAAATGTTTGGAAGATTGTGAAAAATACTGTATAATCATGTCCGTCATTTGGTGGTCGAGGTAAATGGAAAAAATAAATCCGATTTGCAGCAAGAATGAACGTATGAATATGAGATGAACCATACCAGTAGTTAATGCTACTGGACACCAGTATTTAGGCAGGCTGTTCTACTCCTCTAGCTCACGCAGTACGCAGCAGTAATGAGTGGTAGCAGAAGAGACAAAAGGCATCACAAACGATACTCAGTCTAATGGTATTGCTGATCAATTTTATGGGTTTTCAATATCATAGGCCTACACATTTATAATTTTTTTTTACAATGTGCTTTACGTCGCACTGACATAGACAGGTCTTGGAGAGGAAAGGGCTAGGAGTGCGAAGGAAGCGGCCGTTTCCTTCCGACTTGCTGAGATTAGGGCAGTAACGAGGGTCCTCCTTCCTCCTTTCATGACTCCCTCTTCAAGCGATCGTTCCTTCACGATATTTTTCTAATCTTCACAATCCTTGTCGATACAGGGTGATGACCACCTGAAGACAATCACCAGTTAACAGGACTGAACGCTAGCGATGCTCGGCGTTGATATGGACTAAGTAACAAAAGTCTCTGCTATTATAGCCAATAAGACATAAATGGGGAGCGATGACCTAGATGTTAGGCCCCTTTAAACATCATCACATAAATGATTGTGAATTATAATATCTATAACATTTCTCATGTACTACATTGTTTTCTACCCAAATGAAGCACACTGCACACCAGTTCTTACGTCCACCTTCTCAACATAATCTCCTTGTAACTGTATGCACTTTTGCCATTGATGTGTCAGTCTCTCCAGACCTTCCTGAATCCATTTTTTCGGAGTGCTGCCTTGACAGATGTGTCCAGTTCTGCAAAATCTGCAAAACGGCGACCACGCAGTGGTTTCTTCATGTTCTCGAGCAGGTGATGATCACTTGGTGCCAAGTCGGGAGAGTATGGTGGGTGTGGCAGCACCGTGAATCCCATTTGATCAATGGCAGCGCTGGCAGCCATGTCTCATCACCAGTCACAAGCCTAGGCATGAAGTCGACTGGATCTTGATCATGGCGTTGCAAAAGTTCTCTGTAAACGTCCACACGCCTTCGCTTTTCATCTGCAAGCAAAAGTCTAGGTACCCGCGTGGATGACACCTTGCTCAACTGTAAATGGCCGTGCACGATCCGCTGCAGGGTGTTTCGACTAATTCGCGTGGCTGCCTCCATTTCCGTAAATGTGATGCATTTGTTTCCTTTGTGATAGTACATGTATCACACCCTCGAAGTGTATGTAGAAGTGAGAGATATTTTCAGTATTCGATTTATTATTATTATTATTATTATTATTATTATTATTATTATCGGTATATCATTTGTATGTTTTGTCATTTATATTGGTAAGCTGGAAGATATCCACATATGTAGGTATGAGTAATTTGTTTTGCACGAGTGGGAAAACATTGCTTTAATAACTCTGGTAATTTGGATGAGTCATGTGGCTACCCCAGTGTTTGTTGTGATGCACTTGTGTCGGGAAATTCCATGAGTCATGTATATATCCCAGCCTGATGAGATGATCTTGTTGTTGTATTAGGGAAGTTCGTTGACTTATGTAAGAAACCCCAGAGTTTGTTTATCTCTTGGGAGCAAGGAGAAGTTCAGGGCATGGTCTTGACAAGAGGTTCACTCATGATTGGCTGGCAAGCACCAATCCAGACTTATCATCTGAGAGGAGGGGGACGTTGATGTCTATAAAGGTTGATCATACGGCGGCAGCCGGTGACATTGTAAAGGAACGAGAAGGAAGACAACTACAACCAGTGACACTGTATAAGAGAACCACTCGGTACGGACAAGAAGGACAACTGACGCACTGTACGAGTAGGAAGTAGTGCTGGATATACGGTATTCGAGTGACACGGCTGCAATGGACTGGACTTGTAGTCTTGTTTTGTTCGTGGAAAGTGACTGACCAACAAATTGTGGAGGGCGTATGCATTAAGTATTGTAGTACTTGTGGAGGTCTGGAATTACATGTTGGTGAAAGCTATCTTAGACTTTCCATAATTTATATTGAGGATCGACAGACGTGTGTATATATCTTTACAACAAGTGTTAAAATATGTGAACACAGTAGTACAAGGTACAGTATGTGTGTGATGTGATAACTGCCGATTATGTTAATCGGTAAGTCGAATTGATATAGAGACAGTGAAGGGTTTTTATCTTCATACATGTACATTGTTCATCGGACTATCTACAAATGGTACCTTAGTTCTCGCTTTCGTTTTCCCACGGTTTTCATTATTGTTGTTGTTGTAAATATGGAGTCTTCCAGCAATATTTTATGTGTGTATTATATGTATAATGTTGTGTGTTGATGAGGTGCTCATGCACGGATTTTGTTAAGAATATAGTTAGCTATTTTAGAATCAGTGGAGTTATTGATGAACCTAGGTGCAGTTCCTACCTATTTAGTCGTTTTCAGGAGGTTAGGTAACGCCTGCAGCAGATGTACCAGTACACAGCAGTATGTACACGCCCTGGGATATAAAGTTTATCATGCTCTATCAAAATTCGAGGGATCCATTCTGGTGAACTCTGGCGCCCATACTACGGACATTTCGATACATTATTTTTGAGCAATATTTTTTTATTTACATATTTTATTCATGATTTTATTTATCAGTAATCATCAAACAAGTTACACCTTGGATGGTCTGTTCTACCCGGGCAATGTTGACTGGTGTTGACACTGTCACATTCCTTCCAGAACTGGTTGCTATGTCCATCGATGTGCGCCCTGTTTTCCAACCTTCCACCCAGTTGTAAACTGTTTTCCGTGACGGCGCATGTTCTCCTCAGACTGCGACCAAGCGCCGATAAATTTGTGCAGTGATGACGCCTTCTTGTCATAGGAACCAAGTCGTAGCGCTGTCCCTGACGGTTGCTTTGCATGTTCTGTGCTCCTACACTGACATTATGAAATGGCTATTACAAGTACATTCGTTGGCCCCCGTGCGTGTGGTAATACCAAACGTTGGAACAATGCACTAGTTACACGTCACCACCTTCAAACGTGAAATGTGAACCATACCCGGACGTAGAAAAAATAAAGTGTTAAACAATATAGTACGCCCCTCGTAGTAATGATCGATAGAAACAGTAATACACAAAAGTATTCGAGAAATATTCTACATATCTCTCTCTTGTTGTGTATTATGTATCGACAGGACTAATAACATGGATTATCTGAGGATTACATTCTAGGCCTTCCCCTAGACTACCATTTCACTCATTATTATTTATAGCCTAAAGCGTAGTGGCTTATTCTCAGACTTTACATACCATTGTCGTCAAATTCTGTTCAACAGTTTTCCCCGTGACACACACACACACACACACACACACACACACACACACACACACACACACACACACACACACACACACACACACACACACACACACACACACACACACACACACACACACACACACACACACACACACACACGCGCGCCATTCTTTTTTTAGTTCTGAGCATGTACAGACAAAATTCTTATTTTATACATATCGATTTTGTGTATGGTTAGTACAATAAGTAGCCTACTTAATTGTATCTTATACTTTGTTCATTTTTAATGTTGTTGCATGAGCGCTTATATAAGTTATTTACTGCCTCTTTTTATAAACCTTGGCTCGTAGAGGCCTTGAGTGAATAAATAAATGCAAATAAATCTCTGAGTGTGCTGTCACGCCCCCACTGGTACTGTCTTTATATCCGTGCAATTAGCACAGTTTAGAGTACTAAAGAAAACTGAAGATAGCTATGTGTCATCTCTATAAGTTGGCACCTGGAGAGTTGACGGTGCGAGGGGCGCGCAGATGTGAATTTGCATTCGGGAGATGGTGGGTTCGAACCCCACTGTAAGCACCCCTGAATATGGTTTCCGTGGTTTCCCATTTTCACACCAGGCAAATCCTGGGGCTGTACCTTAATTAAGGCCACGGCCGCTTTCTTCCCACTCCTAGGCCTTTACTATCGCATTGTCGCCATAAGACCTATCTGTGTCGGTGCGACGTAAAGCACATTGTATCCACTGGGAATATCGTTACAGAATGTTTATCACGTCATCAATGTGAGAAATGAAAATCCACAACCTGTTTCCAGTCATTCGATCGGGTCAGGAACGGAATGAATGAAGCCCCCATCCCGCGGCGAGGATAGGAACTGTGCCAGCTGCCGAAGCCTGTCGCACTCCTCTGGGGCAATGATTAATGAATGATAGATGAAATGTTATTGGGGAATGTTACTGGAAGGAAAGATGACAGGGAAAACCGGAGTACCCGAAGAAAAACCTGTGCTGCCTCAGCTTTGTCCGGCACACATCTCACAAGGAGTGACCGGGATTTGAACCACAGAACCCAGCGATGAGAGGCTGGCGGGCTGCCGCATGAGCCACGGAGGACGGAGGCTCTCACGTCATCAATATACGAGTACAAAATAATACTCATGGCCTCGTCTTTGTGCGGGTCCAGCCTACGGGACCCTCAGTTTCTGTGCTTTTTGTTTGTTCTGTTTCTAGTTGCTTTACGTCGCACCGACACAGATAAGTCTTATGGCGACGATGGAACAGGAAAGGCCTAGGAGTGGGACTGAAGCGGCCGTTGTCTTAATTCATTGCCTGGTGTGAAAATGGGAAGCCACGGAAAAACATTTTGAGGGCTGCCGACAGCGGGATTCGAACCCACTATGTGGATACTGGCCGGACTTAAGCGACTGCAGCTATCGAGCTCCCCTGGTTATGCACCTAAGTAGCGTCTCGACAACGAATAACATTTCTTCTGAAAACTACCAATACGTTACGAGGTTATGTAACTTTATGAATGTTACTAGCAGTTGTACCCGTTCTTCGCACGAGAAATTGCAATGGATTGGGCCTAGATGTTTCCTTCATCAATTCATACGAATTTACATGCTTGTATTCAAACGTTCCCCGGAGGCCCGGGTTCGATTCCTGGCTCTGCCACGAAATTTGAAAAGTGGTACGAGGGCTGGAACGGGGTCCGCTCAGCCTCGGGATGTCAACTGAGTAGAGATGAGTTCGATTCCCACCTCAGCCATCCTGGAAGTGGTTTTCCGTGGTTTTCCCACTTCTCCTCCATGCAAATGCCGGGATGGTACCTAACTTAAGGCCACGGCCGCTTCCTTCCCTCTTCCTTGTCTATCCCTTCCAGTCTTCCCACCCCCCTGTTCAGCATAGCACGTGATGCCTCCTGGGCGAGGTACTGCTCAGTTGTATCCCCCGACCCAGAGCCTGAAGCTCCAGGACACTGCCCTTGTGGCGGTAGAAGTGGGATCCCTCGCTGACTCCGAGGAAAAAACCTACACTGGAGGGTAAGCAGATAAAGAAGAGAAAGAAACACTGGATACTGGCCACACTTAAGCGACTGCAGCTATCGAGCTCCCCTGGTTATGCACCTAAAGTTCCGTCTCGACAACGAATAACATTTCTTCAGAAAATGACCAATACTTTACGAGGTTATGTAACTTTATGAATGTTACTAGCAGTTGTACCCGTTCTTCGCACGAGAATTTGCAATGGATTAGACGTACATGTTTCCTTCATCAATTCATGCTAATTTACAGACTTGTATTCAAGCGTTTAATACGGCAGGTTAAACTGATATTTTCCTACGCAAGCACGTGAAGTACGATAAAGATGAACAAAGTAGAGACAGAATGTACGGTACAGTTCCTGATCCACCGAGCTCAAGTGCGGCCAGTATCCAGTGGGTTCGAACCCCACTGTCGGCATCCCTGAAGATGGTTTTCGGTGGTTTCCCATTTCCACACCAGGCTAATGCAGGGTCTGTCCCTTGATTAAGACCACGGCCGCTTCCTTCCCACTCCTAGTCCCTTCCTATTCCATCGTCGCCATAAGATCTATCTGTGTCGGTGCGACGTAAAATAACATTCCTGGTCGGAAGTTGTGCGAAGTTCACGCTTACTTGTCTGACCAGTGGAGTGGTGCTGTGGCAGGTCCCTTATTACCTGTTCTATCAGAAAAATGTGAAATGCCTCTTTAATTCTTTCCGTAAACCCACCTTGAAGTGACATGCACCACGGGACTTGGACTAAAAATCCGATTTTTCGAAAGCATCTCCGTTATTTACAGCCGTAAGATAAATACGTACACGATACGAAATAACATATATATACATATATAGTAATTTTCTCTGGCACTTGAAGAGTGAGCGGAATTATGTACAAAACAAAAGTTGTTGAAAATGAAGGGTCGTCAATAGTATAAGAGAAAATGGAAGAAAACTGTTCTGGTTTACTTATAAACCCCCGCCTATTCAGTGATTTTTAAATCATGTCCATATTTAAACCTTTTCCTGGATGAGAATACCGGTACTCTAAATATGAAGTTCGGTGTAGATTTATCCTGCCGTTTCGCTGTGATGGTGGAACAAACAGACAAACAGACAGAGACGAAAGCTAAAAACCACTAATATGGCCTCGAGTTGACCTAAAACGGATAAATATCTGAAAAATTGGCGATACAAATGAAATTACAGACAGCGGACCCTCTGCAACTTTATTTCTATACATGTTACCGTGTAATTTGTTAATTAGAACTTTTAAAATTCGAATTCGTGAATATTTCGATTTATTCTCGCGGCCTCTTGGCATTCGTATACAACTCATGTCTAAATTCGAGTAGTGTATTGCTCAATTCGGAATTTAAAAAAACCACAGGAGAACACTCACATTTTCAAAAAGTGATTAAGCATAATAGAACGCCACCTGAGTAATAATAATAATAATAATAATAATAATAATAATAATAATAATAATAATAATAATAATAATTTCGTGTGGCTATTTCTAGCCGAGTGCAGCCCTTGTAAGGCAGACCCTCCGATGAGGGTGGGCGGCATCTGCCATGTAACTGTGTGCTATTGTGGTGGAGGATAGTGGTATATGTGGTGTGTGAGTTGCAGGGATGTTGGGGACAGCACAATCACCCAGTCCCCGGGTTATTGGAATTAACTAATGAAGGTTAAACTCCCCGATTCGACCAGGAATCGAACCCGGGACCCTCTGAACCGAAGGCCAGTACGCTGACCATGCAGCCACCTGAGTGGAAGACAGAAGTAGTATAGAATCGTGCTGATGCTGAAGACTGTACTGTAGTTGTTGTGAAGCTAAGAAAAGGTTCGCGCTTTTGATCACCTCAGGGCATGTTCCTTGTTCAACTGTGTGTGTTGGCTCATTAAGCCTACGCCCAGAACTCCACATGGAGTTGATTGACAGCTGTCAGCAGGTGCAGTAAGTCATTCCACAGGATACTGAAGGCTTGGAGTACTCTTACATTTGACCTCGAACGCTGTGAACCTCACGGAAACATGCTTAGTATGTAGATTGCTCATCACAGAAACAGGGATCTGAGACTTGTCCATCCAAAGTTCAGCGGTTTCCTGACAGCGCCTTCACACTGATACTGACAAGTACGAGTGAGTCTCTTGGAAGGTTCGTGTGTTCACTGTCATGACGAGAATGTCCGGCTCAATGGCTAAATGGTTAGCGTGCTGGGGTCCCGGGTTCGATTCCCGGCAGGATCGGGAATTTTAACCATCAGTGGTTAATTTCTCTGGTACGGGGGCCGGGTGTATGTGTTGTCTTCATCATCATTTCATCCTCATCACGACGCGCAGGTCGCCTACGGGAGTCAAATCAAGCCGAACCCGTCCTGGAATCTCCCGGCACTAAAAGCCATACGCCATTTCATGACGAGAATGAATCCCATGAATGTTGTCGAAATACGAGACACAAAGTTGCAACGTGCTGAGTACGGAAACGCAATCGGAGTCTAGGATATGGAGTTCGCGAATATGTTATATTTACGCTGGACAGATACTGCACACTGTAGGTGACTGTTCAAGCGGGGCTACACCGTCCACCTCAAACTGAGTACAAACTATCTCCCGCGAAAAATTACGACCCAGTGTATTAGAATAGGGTGATCAGATACCGTTTTTAACGGGACTGTCCATTTTTTCCGACTATCATCCCGTAGTCTCCATTGAACTCAAACGGGACGCTAAATTGTTCCTTTTTATTCTTTCCGCTCCCATTTTGACCTTTTAAAAAAATAGTGGCATGAGCGCAGTAGTTGCAGGAGCTTTGAATGTTAAATACGCGGAAGACTCTGCTAAGGGTGCGTTAAGTAACTGGCATATTCCAAAATGGAATATCTGTACGCTGCGTGATCGAAAACTACAATAGGAACTGGGCGTCCGGATAAGCAAACATCCTAATTTAATTCAAAATTTGAATGTAGTAAAAGAAACAATATAGTACAATATGTAAAAGATTTATCAACTATTATGATTTGAATGAAAATCGGTATGTAAATTCGGTAAGTAATTGTATTCGTGCTGAGTTAAATGGTAATTTAGGAGAACGCCTGAAAATAAATTCTCAAATATCTATGTATCAATCGTAGCCCAAATTCTCGCAACATTGGGTATTTCACGTCAAGATCTGATGTTAATTATGGAGAGCCTCATCGCCGACTTCGTGGCCAATATCCACCATCACATTTATGTGAAGAAATAAGTAGGTAAAATAATTTATTGTGTCTTATGAAATATAAATGAAAATGTGCTCACAACAGATGTCAAGGTTGATTGACTTTAATATGCCGTATTTTATGGCAACTACATGAAAATCCAGCTGTAGATTTGTAAAGAATTGTTTTCCCCACTGTCCCTTCCTCTGATTCTATTAATGAATACTACGTTATAAAAGTTAGAGAATATAATCCCCGATCATTTACAGTTTGCCTTCTACTGTTTTACCGTATCGGCTATGATAAAGGCCCAGCATCGCTAACATGGAAATATTGGTCAATCTTGTAAACTGGCGATAGTGATGTTTCTTGTCGGCTTTGGAGAAACACAAAGAAAATTGTGAAGATGACTATCAAAATGATTAAGAATCACGAATGTTTGTAGAATAAGAAAAGGAGTCCTCAAAGAAGCCCCAATATCACTGAGTCTGAAGAAAACATTTTCTTTCTGAAAACCGACGAGACACTGCGTGCAATGTGCGCTCGTATGTACTTCGCAGTTTCGTCAGCGACACGCTATTTTGCTCTGCGGCCAACTACTTCTCAATGTACGCCATATACTATATCATGTACTCATTCCACTTTCTGAGCGACTTTACGCTGCTTTTGTTGACAGTAACATGCATACAGTGCAGTGGGATCGTTTTGAATTCTGGGCTCGAGTAAGTAGGGCCTACTCTGTCTAATACGACTTTTTTGGGCCCTTCAGATTCGAATTAAGAGGGTTGTACTGTATTTACATTTAGTAACTTAACTTCTAGCAAAGAGTGATTCTTCTTCTTCTTTGTCGCGACTCCCTATGGGTGGGGACGCAGACGAAGAATACACCCACGGTATCCCCTGCATGTCGTAAAAGGCGACTAAAAGGGGGTGACCAAGGGATGATTGAATTAGAACCATGAGACTACTTGTAATTAGTACCATCACGCGAGGAATACCATGGGTGGCCTTTACTTCCGAGTAGTACCACTATGTTAGGTACACTAGTAGCAGCAGACAGTGGGTTCACTGTGGGTTTCCAGTACCTGTGATTCTTCTTAAGACGTCTTCTCGAAAAGGAGGTAGACGATCCACACGGCCAGCTCTGATCTTGATGCTGCAGCCATGCCATGTGAATTTATTGGAATATCTCTCAGAATCTTTAATGCAATGGTTTCCCATTGCCTTCTGCATCCTAATGCCGCTAACCAAACTGGTTCCTCCGCCTTTGGGAACAATTTATTGTCCCCAGGACAATAGAGTGCCCCTACCCATACCCACTCAGAGACTCTTGGCACTTGGTATAGAGGATCTCCTTATACCGGGAGACAATCGGTCCCTTCATTCGTTAGCCGCCTGCATATAAAATGTTACTTTTATATGTAGTCGTTGTCCCCTCTCTACCGCGGGGAGGTGAATGTCAGGATTTCACTGTCATTGAAACAAGGACCAAGTGGCATTTCCTCGTTTTTCTGGTTCTTTAGAGATTAGTACCCACTGTGTGAGGAACACCTTAGGTCTGCGTTACCTGTGCGACGTACAATACTTGTGAGTACTGTAGTGCCGTAATGTTTGGAACACCGTGAGTCTACGCTACTTTTCATTAGTACCGCAACTTGAGAAATACCATGATTCTACTTTTGCGACTAGTGCCATTATGAGGGGCCTTTGACCTGGATTTTGGATCTCCTTAGACAAGAATCATCGATTTAGGATTGTCTTTGGAAGCAGTCCCTTGGTCAGTAATACTGTTGTTTATGATAGTTCTGGGAAGGTGAGGCAGTGCGGGTCGGATCCACTGATTGTTTTAAATTCATATTTATCCTTTCTTATTCATCATCACGTTTTGAATTCTAGTCAGTGGATGAATTTGGTACTCTTAAATTGTCATTGCATTTCGTCTTATTTCTTGCCATTAGGGGCCGTTGACCTAGATGTTCGGCCCCTTGAAACATTTTTTTGCTAGGGGCTTTACGTCGCACCGACACAGATAGGTCTTATGGCCACGATGGGATAGGAAAGGCCTAGGAGTTGGAAGGAAGCGGCCGTGGCCTTAATTAAGGTACAGCCCCAGCATTTGCCTGGTGTGAAAATGGGAAACCACGGAAAACCATCTTCAGGGCTGCTGATAGTGGGATTCGAACCTACTATCTCCCGGATGCAAGCTCACAGCCGCACGCCTCTACGCGCACGGCCAACTCGCCCCTTGAAACAACAAGCATCATCATCATCATCATCATTCTTTGTCGCGAATGGGTCACGTAGGACCACACGGAATAAACATTTTTTTCTTTCAGCCCAGTATTCCTTCATATGTAGTGAATTGGTGTGTTTTCGTTGCAGGGACCATACATGTCGGTTAGTCTTTCTCTCATCACCCTCAAAACCCCGTGCGAGTGTGATCTTTCTCATTTTATCTCGGTCCAGTAGACTTGGCAATCCTAACTCCTTCAGGTCGGTTTCTCTGTCTGTTTGTACCAATTTGATCTAGTGGTTTTATTCTTTAAGAATGTGTAAATTCTGTGATTCTGTCTGTTTGAGTCCATTCTTTCTAAGTACCGCCATGAATTCTATGCTTCGCATGCGCATTGTGTCTGTAATTTTGGAGATTCTTTTATATATTTCCACATTTGGTTTTGGAAATTGTACTTCATCTTTGATTCTTGGTCTTAGGAATTTTCTCATGTTACATTCTTCCACTTCTAATTGTCCTTTTAGTGTTTTGTGTTGGAGATTGAGAGCTTCAGGTTTGATTACTGTAGTATAGTGTCGGATTTTCTGGAGTCGCGATTCAATAGATTTAATTTAATTATAATTTTCAGTAATCCATTCGTCTAAATATTTAAATTCTTTCACTCGAACGATCTGGTTGGAGTCAATTTGGAGTTCAGATGGGGCAGTTTTGATGTCTGTCATAAATTTTGTTTTTTCAAATGAAATTTGTAACCCAATATTCGCTGCTTGTTCTTGCAGGAGTTCAAATTGGTTTTGTACATCGGGGATGTATTCGTCAATTAATGCCATGTCGTCTGCAAATGCTAAACAGTCCAATTCTGTACCTTTATGTTTTGGTCAGATTATTATTATTATTATTATTATTATTATTATTATTATTATTATTATTATTATTATTATTATTATTATTATTATTAAGAGGAACACAGTCCGACTCGTTGGCTGAATGGTCAGCATACTGGCCTTCGGTTCAGAGGGTCCCGGGTTCGATTCCCGGCCGGGTCGGGGATTTTAATCGCTTCTGATTAATTCTTATGACTCGGGGACTGGGTGTTTGTGTCCGTCCCAACACTCTCCTCTTCAAATTCAGACAACATGCCACACTAAAAACCACCACAGAAACACGCAATAGTGATTACATCCCTCCATATAGGGTTGGCGTCAGGAAGGGCATCCGGCCATAAAACAGGGCCAAATCCATATGTGCGACCCAGTTCGCACCCGCGACCCCACAGGTGTTGGAAAAAGCGGTAGGAAAAGAAGAAAGAAGAAGATTAAGAGGAACACAGAAAGAGAGTAACGCGAGAGATAAGAGGCTGTTCTATTTCAACCTCAGTAGCCTGCTAATTATCTTGTAGATTATGTACAGATTGCCTTAATGACCGGTTGTATAATTGCGTATGATAACGCCTGCCGGCGAATCGTCGACTTTAATAAAGACTATTAAGAGGCACTGTCTATTACAAAATGTTTTAAATAAGAAAGTTTCGTCTTGGCTGCCGTTCGGAGCTATAAAGGATAATTTTAATTTACTACCGACCTCGAGCTTTGCCGCCGCATCTACGCCCTGCACTGCCACTTTTCCCCCTTGCTAGACATTTATATCTAGATTTATTGCACTTGAAAATTAATACAGTGGGCGGCCCTTAAAAAAAAAGATTAATTTCGTTGTTAGATGTTTAGTTTTATCCTTCTCCTTCACTACGAGTGGGCCAAGTTGACAACCACGGCCTTCTTTGGCCCCTAGCTGGAAGAGAAATGCGAGGCCCACTATCACATTTCGCAACATTCTGTAATAATAAAGAACTGAATAAAGAAGATATTGAAATCGGGGTTGGGGTGGATTGTAAGAGTAAGAACTTGACAGTCGACTGTCTAGCATTTGCAGATGATCTTGTGTTTTGTTCCTATTACATTAACACAGGTTCCAAAGAAATCAACCAACTAAAAGCATAAGAGACCAAGGCAGGTCTCCAGATCTGTTTTGAGAAAGGGTCTTTTTAACGAGCTCGAAGCCGTGCCCAGAGCACGGGAGAATAAAGCAGGCAAAGACGTTCGAATATCTAATCTAACATATCTGAAAGAGAAGCAATAACTATACGTGAATATCCTTCACACTGCTGTAGAGTTATTCTGCGCGCTGCAGAAAGCCTCGCGGTCAATGGCGAGCACAACCATGAGCTATATCCACATGTGGAGAAGATAAGGTCACCAGACTCTCCAGTCCGATCTTCGCCTACTTTCTGGAAAAGAACACCAAAGGAGCGTGGAAAGGATATACAACAAGTGAGGATCACAGGTGAAAGAAACTTGGAGTACACCTTGGTTTCAGAAGTGCACTGAAGAAAGGAAGCTCACCGAAAACGACCACGAGAATACTGAGAAAACTCATCACAGAGGTGGTGCACCTCTTTCCAGGTTTACCCTTAATGGAGATGAGCTGCGAGTACGATGTACCAGCCCTCCTGCCATTCTTAAATTTGTGGTAGCACCGGGAATCGAATACGGCAGCTAAATAACGTGGGCACTGTGGACGTAAACAGTTGAAATGACGTGGTCTATAGCTGGTCGAATCAAAGTAAAATAAACTAATAATCTTAAAACGTATACTTTCACGACCACGAAATGACATTCATTATATTATTTTGAGGATGTTAGGTCATACAATAATTGCTGTACGCTGCAACCTAACATCGTCAAAATAATATAATGTATTGTCATTTAGTGGTGGTGAAAGTCTATGTTTTAAGATTACGAAACTACGGGGAGAGTATTTATAGCGACATGAAGAAGATTCTGGTTGCAAGTTTGAAACGCGTCAGAGTACAACAATTGTTACACGACCTGACATCCCTAAAGTAATAATAATAATAATAATAATAATAATAATAATAATAATAATAATAATAATAATAATAATAATAATAATAATAAAGACAGGAAGATTCTCCAAAACATAATTGGCACGAACTACAAAAACGGGATCTACAAAAGAAAATCCGGGCAACCAATCTAGATCACAGACACAATGCGCTAACGCAGGGCTCGCTTGTACGGTCATCTACGCATTCTGAACAATTTTGACTCAGAACCGAAAACAACAATTCGGTAGTACGTTAACGTCAAGAAAGACCTCGAAGAAGTGACCTTATGACTAGAAGACGCGCACAGACGAGACTTTTTTGTTTGGCTTTATGTCGGACCGACAGAGATACGATGGGATGGGAAGGAAGCGACCGTGTCCCTAGCTTTTGCCTGGTGTGAACGTGGGAAACCAGGGCTGCCGACTGTACGTGGCACCCAGACCAGACCTTTACAGAACAAGCTCGTGACTTTTATTACTTCCTGAGATGAGAAATGAAGTGGTCGGATGAAGACCGCGCTCGACACAGCCAGCTGCTGAATCAAGAGAGAACTGAGTAAACGCCAGAATGTATAAAGAAACTTATCGAGGAGAATAATAAATACATAACCTATATGCACAAATAGTAGTAGCAAGATTTATTAAAATAAATCATCCGTCCTCCAGTGAGGGCGACCATATACAGTAGTCAGGAATACATAACATACAGTATATAATTATAATAATGAAATAATACCTTTTCTGGAAAATTCATCTTAAGGGGATTAGGATTTCGAACATAAATGCAACTGTTTAATTTGTAGAGAATCTGCAATAAGATTTTCTGTAGAGTCCACTCGACTGCATAGAAGATGGACTGGACAATATGAGAAGGAACACAACGAGAGGATGAGGAGATATTGGGAAGAGAAGAAGAAAAACAAACCAAAAAATTGCTAATAAATTCAAACGTGCTCCTTAGTTGGAAATAACGAATCGAGAAGAAATAAATGATAATAATATCTTGTGAATACATGAGACGTCCGCCTCTGTGGTGTAGTGGTTAGTGTGATTAGCTGCCACCCGCGGAGGCCCGGGTTCGATTCCCGGCTCTGCCACGAAATTTGAAAAGTGGTACGAGGGCTGGAACGGGGTCCACTCAGCCTCGGGAGGTCAACTGAGTAGATGTGGGTTCGATTCCCACTTCAGCCATCCTGGAAGTGGTTTTCCGTGGTTTCCCACTTCTCCTCTAGGCAAATGCCACAAGGCCCCTGTTCAGCATAGCAGGTGAGGCTGCCTGGGCGAGGTACTGGTCATTCTCCCCGGTTGTATTCCCCGACCCGAGGCGGGAGAGGTGGGATCCGTCGCTGAGTCCGACGGGAAAGCCAACCCTGGAGGGTAACTAGATTAAGAAAGAAAGAAGAATACATAAGACGGGATAAACACAAATTATAGACGCACGTGGAGAAGATAACCGACACCACATGGAAAAGAAGAATGAACTTTCATGGACACGTAACGCGAATGACCTACTTTCAGACCGCCTGGTAGCCGGTTCGAGTCCCCTTGGTCGAAATCATTTTCACCATCAGAATGTTGGCCGGCAGTGTAGGAGAGGTGTGGAATACAATTTATAATTACTACATTGCGTGCCAAAAGCCTAGATTAAATTCCAAACCTCTCCGCAGTGTGACGCTGTTAATGGGGACGTAAAGCTTTGAGCAGACCCCTTGGTTTTATTCAACAGGCGTAGGATACGTGCCGACACTGGGTTTCATCCTCTCCCAACCTAATCATCATCCCACATCCGGATGCGCAGGTCGCCTATAGGAGTTACAGGTGAGCAGAACATGTCCTCGGACTCTCCCGACACTGAAACCAATATGATAAATAAAATGAAAACCTACTTCCAGGAAAAGAAAACCAAAGGGGCATGAACCACTGGGGTGGAAAAACGTCTAGATCAACTACGAACGGCGTTCATCCGGGAGGCACTCACTGTATTACTCTCAATAATCAATACATTTTCATAAGATATTTATCATTTCAAATTCTCAAAGTGCTATTAGGAAATTGGACATCCTCGGAGGAAATATTAGAATTATCGTCTGTCATGCAATCGCGCGGAAAATGTGTGCCATTTTTATGGGTGAACGGTCACTCAGGACTTCCATACAATGATCTGGTTGACAGTGTGGCCACGCACTGGCTTATTTCTTTCATTACGCCTCTCCTGTACTGATTTTTATGTAACTAGCACAAGGAAAACGCATGTTGAATGGACAGCTCTGTGGAACAGGACTACTCAACACAAAGGACAATACTATGCCTGCGTTCAGCCAGCTATCCCACACAAACCATGGCATCAAGACGTCAGATGGGCCAGAGGACAAGTAACTACCATCATTCCGCGTTCACTTCAACAGGATTGGAGTCCTCCAATCAGGACACTGTCCGTGTAGCGCAAGAAACACGGGAGATGTGAACCACATCATCTTCGAGTGCAGTAGAACTGTATCCCTTCGCAGAGAATTGTTCGCTACCCTTGTGCACCTTCGGGTTCCCTTACCCACACATATTCAGCTATTACTGGCAGCTGGAGACTTACGTGTGTACAGTGCAATTGCAACATACTTGACAAAAACTGGTAAAGAAACAAGTGTCTTTATTTCAAGTGTTTTGGTTTCTCTTTAGCTCTGTTCTAGGTCCTTTCTGTTCTTTTACATGTATTTTAACTTGTTGTCCCTTTTTTATTTCTATGTCTGTAACATTTTTATCATTGTACATTGTTGATGGCCAAATATCCTAAGGACGAAGGTCATAATAAAGAAAAAAAATACGAATGACATTCTTCAACGTGTCCCACTCAAGAAGAAACTTCAAGCATGGTACGGTTTCCGAGAAAAGCCGAAGCTAAAAACAGGAGAGGAGGGAACAGCGATAAGGAATGCAGAAGTACTGGGAAACTGTCTAAACAACACCAAAGTCCATGGCCTACCAAGCGACCGCTGCTCAGCCCGAAGGTGGCGTGTGGTCCTCTCGGCCGTTATTCTTGGCTTTCTAGACCGGGAAAAATGTCCAAACTGAAGAAATAACGTGGTCCATAGTTGGCCGAAACGAAATGAATGGATGAGTGAATAATAATTTATTAGTGATGTAAGCCGACTATGACTAGTTCGCTTTAGTTCCCAATACCTCTTGAGTCCCGCTAGTAGTTATTTCTTTCTTTCCTGTGAGAAGGGTTTGCGAGATTTAACAACGTTTGGTAGAAGGGACCACGAATTTACCAATTTTAAAAATTAAGGGCGGTCTGAGACATCAGTATCAGAAATCCCAGCAGAAGCTAAGTTCTTTTGCTACTTCATTGAGCCACATGGTTCCAATGTTGTAGCTTTTGATGAGCGAGAAGATCTTCGTAAGCTGCCCGTTGTCCATTCTCAGAAGATGCCCGTAAAATGTTAGCCGCTTACATCGCATGCTAGTGTTAGCCGTTTCCAACCGTTGGTAATAATAATAATCATCATCATCATCTACATATTAAAAAGTTTACTTAAATCAGCTTTGTCCGTTGCTTCATTCTTCTTTTATTTCTCCGGAATGACCTGCCGACGAATCATCAGCCATTGATAGGTCTCTCTAAATTCAGTCAGCATTAAGTAATCTTAAAATCAAATCACCACTACAACAATACAGACGCACAGAGTTCGTAAAACTGTCGGTGAAGTTAAACTTGACGACTGCAGCCAAACCTGAAATTTCAACCAAACTTGGTACACATACGTATGACTTAATACTATCTGGAAAGATGTACTGTACTGTGGGAGTAAGACACACCCAGCACCCGGGGAGGGAGTGCCATGTCAAGGTAATCGAAAACGATCTATGCTAATGTCGCTGAGGTAAATAGTAACACTACGGATGTCAGATAAGTCCGTGTTCAGCCACCGTCGGCAATGGGAGTGAGAAGGCGTGAACAAGGCGTGACCGAGATTATGGATGCATGTTCCAGTATAGCTCTCAACCGAACTTCGTACACATACGACTTACTATCTGGAGAAAAATACTGTGGGGTTAAGACACCCATAGCACCCTACGGTTGGGGATTGGGATGGAATGGCATGTAAATACGTTATATAGGTACATTCAAAGGTTCCACCTTTACAATACTAAAAGAAGGTTTAATTAACAATTAGGGCCTAACAAGTGTCGGGACATGTTTCGTCCTTCTTTTTGGACATCATCATCCAAAAGTACTTGTAAGATGAGTAAAATAGACAAGGTCACAAATACAATTTAAAACACGATTCGCGTTACCGAATGCGCCAAGTTAAAATATATGATAAAATTCGAAGAATGTCCCGGATGAAACTATCTTTACATTGGTCTGTTTTCAGACCAACTTTGCTTTGCGCGAGCGAAAGCTGGGTGGATTCAGGATATCTTATTCGTAAGGTAGAAGTAAGAGACAAGAAAGTAGCAAGAATGTTTGCTGGTACAAACAGGTGGGAACAATGGCAGGAGGGTACTCGGAATGAGGAGATAAAGGCTAAGTTAGGAATGCACTCGTTGGATGAAACTGCACGCATACATCGTCTTTGGTGGTGGGGTTATGTGAGGAGAAGGGAGGAGGATACGTTACCTAGGATAATAATGGACTCTATTGTGGAGGGGAAGAGAAGTAGAGGGAGGCTAAGACTTAGTTTCTAACGATTTAGAGATAATAGGTATAGAACTAAATGAGGCCACAGCACTAGTTGCAAATAGAGGATTGTGGCGACGTTTAGTAAATTCACAGAGGCTTGCAGACTGAACGCTGAAAGGCATAACGGTCTGTATTTATGATGTATGTACGTATGTATGTTCTTAAAATGCTGGAGCTCAATTGCTTTTCAGTTCTCTTGAAATGAAGAGAAAATTGCGGAACACACGTAATAGTTCCATTAAAAATTCGATGATCGAGCTCTTCTTATGTTGGCGTAATGATGTGTTGTTGATAATTCTTAGTAAAGACGTTATGCGGCAGGCAGAATATTTAGATGTAAGAGCACACACGGAGAAAGGTTGTGCCGTAGTTGAATATTCCTAGAACGAAAAAGACGGCTATTAGCAACGTTAAAAGTAGGCAAGGTTAAAGCATCTCATAATTACAAGTGGAAATGAACTAATGGACGACACATCTGACTGCTTACTTCCTCATCTGTTACTCATCTTACAAGTAGTTTCGCCTGATGATGTCCAAAACGAAGGACGAAACATGTCACGACATTTGTTAATTGTTAATTAAACAATTTTTTTTTTTAGTATTCTAAAGGCGTAACCTTTGACTGTGTCTTTATAACGTATACGATCGACAATACGGGCTTTGTAATGAAATTCATTTTATGCAATGACGTGTAAATACCATCGAAAAGGATCAATATCAGTGTCGAATCCATATTTTTCGGGGTGGCTGGAGTGAATTGTGACACTTTGGATGCCGTTTACGTCCAATTTCATCGGCATGGCGGTTAAAAATGATCGAGATTAGTACAGAATTCACAGTTTTCGGGTTCGCTAGGCTGATTGGTGGCGGTTTCAATGACAGTTGGAATTATGTACATCATATAATGACGACGCGTAAATATATACACTTATCACTTATTTTTATTATTTATTTGGAAGGATCAAGTACTTTCCAGACAATACGGGCTGCAATAAGGACAAAGCTCCACGTGAAACCAAAATAATCTACAACTAAATCTTTTAATTAAACACACAAAAATAACTCTAAAACTAGAAAATAGTCAGCATCAGTAGTGGGAGGGTTTTAAGGTGCACCACCTTTCTGAAAATATAGCTATTTTCGTACATTCATGCTTCAGCACTTTTACCCCCCAGCTTTTATCTGAGTTTTTAAAAGATTAGACATAATCCTTTTTCTCTGCCTCAACAGATTTTCTCGGGCGAAAACTGTGATCAAATCTAATGCTTCATACGTGCCCTAGACTCAACGGACGCAGGTGCACGGCTACAAGTATTTGCCTGATGTGATTCAGAGTTTGGAAGAAGGTGATGAGTGTTACGTCTGGTTACGTCTCAAAACTCACGAGTACAAAAACTCACGAGCTAACATTAGTAGAAAATAGTATCAAAACTCCCGACTACAAACTAGTAGCTAAATTGACATTGTAATGAGTCTCAAAATTCACGACTCCGGACAGCAAGTGCCTGCGATGACCGTAGGAGGGATGAGGTAAGTCTTCATTGTCTTCTCTAATATGCTCTTTGGCAAACGACATTCTCTTTCTTCGATTTACGCTGCCCTTCCAACACATGTTTGTCCACCCACTTTTAGAATGGGATACCCCATGTCATGTCATCGCCCTACCACAGACCAAATTCTCCAAGTATAACACTGAGCTTTACTTGGTTATTCAGCTGGGCGCTATCGAGCAGTGAAAAAACACGGAATTCATTACTTCGCAAAAGGGCAAACTAAATTTAATTTACAACGGTTATAGGTTTCATAAGCAGAGAGAAAACAATTCTAGCGAAACAGTATGGTTTTGTCATAAAAGACTGTCATCCGCGTGTGCCGGTAAAGTTACATTGCAAGTGATAATAATAGCGTTTTAAGTTAAACAGCCCACTAGTGTGTACCTGATGTCCGTGGGTTTCTTAACCTCCTGCCGCGTATACTTTGTGTGCAAGAGAAGCACGCACTTCCGTCTGGCGCTAACAATAGACCTTTTCGCACAATTCGTATTACATTTTCAAATATCTACAGTCGTTATGTAGGTAGGGTGGGCATTTATCCATTCAAAGAAGAGCTGGCCCAGTTCGTGAGTTTTGAGACTGGCCCAGGTAAAGAAACATACTCTTACTAATTCCCTTCTTGGAATTCTCGTGAGTTCTGAGACGACACGGTGAGTGTTAGGGATAATCTTGATGGATTTGCCAAAGACAAATTCGAATTAAATTAAGAACGCAGTTAACGTCCTTCAACAAAATTATTCGGACACAAATCAGTTGCCATGCAGAGGTCGTGTGTAGAAGAGTCATGGATAGTATAAACGTCAACATTCAGTGAGTTAGAGAACTGTGTACAACTTAAGAAAAAAATGGGCCGCAGAGTAAGAGAGAGCACAATCGAATAGCGGCAGCTAGTAATTTGTCACCATGCTAAAGGTAAACGTTGTCGTCAAATTGCTGAAATGTTACAAATGAAGAAAAGTACAGTCTCTGATTTTATCACAAGATTCCGGGAGGAAGATGGGATTGAACATCTACCGCATACAGGACGTCCAAGAACTTTTTCTGTGAGAGAAGAGTGTTATATCATCAGAAAAACAAAAAAGAACCCAAGTTTGGAGATTGCCGCAGACACCGAAAGGAAAGTGCATCCCGAAACAATACGGAGAGTGCTCAGAAGAGGTACCTTCCACGACCGTATTGCAAGAAGGAAGCCCTTCAGAAATCAAATAAATCAAAGAAAGAGAATGCTGTTTGCCAAAGAGCATATTAGAGAAGACAGTGAGTGGTGGAATGACGTTATATTTGCTGATGAGAGTAAATTTAACATATTTCAGTCTGATGAGAGGATAGCAGTTTGGCGGTGTCCTAATACGGAGCTTCAAGAGAAAAATCTGAAAACAATTGTGAAAGATAGCGGTGGACATGTAATAGTGTAGGGGTGCATTCGATGAATGCAGTTGGTGAATTGGTTTTTATTGAGGGTAAAATGGACTACTTATATGGGGGTTGGTAAACATTTTAAGTTTTATCAAGATAACGATCCAAAGCATATTGGCCTGGAATGTAAGGATGTGGTTATTGTTTAATTATCTAAATGTGCTTCATCCTCCCCCTTAATCACCAGACTTAAATGTGATTGAGAATCTTTGGGAAAAACTTGATAAAGAAATAAGAAGAACAACATTCACATCTAGAGAACAGCTGAGAAACTGACTTCAAGAAGAGTGGCAGAACGTATCTCCCGATTACACCCAGAAATTAGTGGAGAACATGCCAAGTCGACCCAGGGAAGTAATTAAAATGGAAGGGAAGCCCACCAGACCCTGAACCATTAGGATCATAAGTAAAAAGGAAAGTGTCCGGATAATTGTGTGCAATATTGGTTTTGGTTTTGATTTTGTTTTCATTGACAGTGTTCATTAAAAGAATGATGGGCGTTTAGTTTTTATATTCCTTATAGCAACTTGTATTTAATTTATATCAGTGCTTTATTATTACTGAAATTACTAATACAAAGGAAAATATAATAACTCAGGTATGTCCGAATAATTATGCGAGTCACTGTACGTTACATACTGACGTCGTAGGACATAGCGGGCGTTTGACCCTGCAATTTTGTGATCCAGAGCCTGTTGCACAGAAGGAAGAGAACTACTCGGAGCTGGACACAAGACCAACACTACAATGCCAAGAGAACATCTACAAGCGATTAGTTAGCATTATAAGAGGTCATGCTCATATTTCATGTTATGAAGGATAATGGAGAACGGACACCTAGGCATGATTCAATGAAGGTCTTCCGCTTACTGTGCATACGAAATGTATGGATCTCGTACGTGCTCCGAATGAAGAAAATGTCAGGGGTTGCCAAGCCTGAAACATAGCGTAGCTAGATCGAAATTTTCGTATTTTGCTTTCTAAGATACAATTTTATTAATTATGTATTTACTTTATGGCTTTGTATGTGGCGAAGTTAGGGCTCACGCCCCTCTCTTACACTAACCAGATAGTAATAATCATCATCATGGCCCGGATCTTGACGTAAAAATTAAAAATACACTTAAAATGCTAAAAAATACTTAATAAATTTACTAAAACGTAAGAAAATACTGTATATCATAAAATATAGAACAATAGTCTTATTGTTATATTTTATTTTAATTCACCTTATCTGAGTTACAATTGACTACCAATGCCGTTCCCCGGTTGCCGAACGTGAGGACCTACGGATATCCGCCAAGTTTGTTTACCTCGAAAAGCTGCGTTCTACATCAGCTGTTGTGATCGTAGCATGCTTGAAGTAGGGAAGATCGCTGGCTGTTAAATTCCCCCTCATTCCCACCCACGAATTACTTCTTGTCACAGAGTATAACCGAGATTTGTCTAAAATGAACTGACACGTGTGGCGTTTTCAAAGTGGTATTATAATCGTACCGTGTACTGCATGCTATGATCTGCGTGAAATTGAGGCGCACCTTCCCCTTCCACCGTAAGTCTTACAGGTCGGAGAAGTGCTGTTCAGTATTCGGTTCGACCCCCGCGATGTGTGTGCCGCGGTTCTCTTCGTACTGGTAGAAATCTACCGCGTCTTCAACATTCCGATTGTTTTGTCCGCCTCTGTGGTGTAGTGGTTAGTGTGATTAGCTGCCACCCCCGGAGGTCCGGGTTCGATTCCCGGCTCTGCCACGAAATTTGAAAAGTGGTACGAGGGCTGGAACGGGGTCCACTCAGCCTCGGAAGGCAATTGAGTAGAGGTGGGTTCGATTCCCACCTCAGCCACCCTAGAAGTGTTTTTCCGTGGTTTCCCACTTCTCCTCCAGGCAAATGCCGGGATGGTACGTAACTTAAGGCCACGGCCGCTTCCTTCCCTCTTCCATGTCTATCCCTTCCTATCTTCCCACCCCGCCACAAGGCCCCTGTTCAGCATAGCAGGTGTGGTCGCCTGGGCGAGGTACTGGTTATCCTCCCCAGTTGTATCCCCAACCCAGAGTCTGAAGCTCCAAGACACTGCCCTTGAGGCAGTAGAGGTGGGATCCCTCGCTGAGTCCGAGGGAAAAACCGACCCTGGAGTGTAAACAGATGAGGAGGAGGAAGAATAAGAATAAGAATAAGAAGACGATCACTTTTGCAATTACTCTATTATTATCATCATCATAATGCCCCGCTCCATGGCTAAATGGTTAGCGTCACAGGGATCCAGGCAGGGTCGGGAATTTTAACCATAATTGGTCTGGGCTGGGTGTATGTGTCGTCTTCATCATCATTTCATCCTCATCACGACGCGCAGGTCGCCTACGGGAGAATTTGTCCTCCCGGCACTAAAAGCCATACGTCATTTCATTTCATTTTTATCATCATAATGTACGGGGAGTGGTGACTCCAGGTAAGACAGCAGTCCCCAAATAACTTGATTCCAGAAATATTTGATTTCAGTATTTTGAAATAAGCTTTTATAAACTCCTGCTTTAAAATTTTAAGACGTAGTTTCGTAAAACTACAAATCTGACAAAATTATGCAAAAAGACAAAATTCTCCAAGAAATAACCGAATAATTTTCCAAAATAAAACAAAATGCCCTTAAAATTTAAAAAAAGCGAACTAACGCAAAATAAAAAGTGTATATCTGTAAACGGGGTGTATGGAAGAGGAATATTGCATGAGACCGCTCAGTTGTGGTTGGTAGTGAGGTGAGACGGACACAAGACGCATCTAAACCTCCAGACTTGGCCGTGAATCGAACCCAGAGTCTTCTGAACCGAAGACTGCTACGCTGACCTAGGCAGCACGAACGTAGATTAACCAAAAATCTTCTAAAATAACGCAGAATATATTACTTAGTTCATACGTACCAAATGCAAGTCCTCTTTTCCTCCGTCGGCTGTCATGAGAATGGTTTTCCGTGGTTTTCCATTCTCGAATGCCTCGGAGCATCTCCTGAGAGATGGCCCGCCGTCCCCGTCAGGGACGGAATGAGAACTGTTAGTAATCCTTTCCGTCCACACGATGAAAGAAGAACTGCAATAAACCTGACGTGGGGGTAAGGTGAGTATATTTCCTAACGCATATTCGCTCCTGCAACTGTTAAACGTGCGGAGTAAAGATAAAATATTTTCAGGTCAAATTTGGAACGAATGAAAAAGCATTTTTGTGCCGGTAAATGAATGTTTTACGATTACTACCTATTATTTATTAAATATCCTAATAGTTGGAACCCTATTTTACAGGAATACTTCAGGGGTATAGTTTACAATCAGTTGATTAATTATTATTGGTCCTTGACACATAAATTAGGAAACTAAAGTATTGAAGATGTGGCGAGTGAATTTGAGGAACTCTTTGTAGCAGCGGTATTTTATGAACAGATGGTATAATGGTTCTGAAAGTTCAGCTGACATTAGAGATCGAATCTTGTCCTCCCAGACATGGTCCACTGTTTCAGAAGATTCACAAAAGGACAGACAGTCGTCTGCAATGTTATTATTAAAGGGTTCAAAAGGCACTTAAACTTCCCATGGCCGGTGAAAAACTGAGTGAGAATGAATTCAGGTACTAATGTCTTGTACTGGAGTCGGCTGTATATACAGTATTGGGAAATAATAGTTTTCTTGTGTGAGACCCCTTTGTACTTGAGGTCCAGAGGCTGTTCCACTAATTTAGTAGATATGGTTTAATTTGGGCTTTTGCCTAGCTTGGGGGTTATTCCTTGTAGGTGACGTCTTTATTGGAAAAGAAGTCTGCTTTTGCGGGCGGCGTTCTCAGCCCAGCGCTCGAACAAGGAGAACTCCGAGAGCCTCCGGCAAGACCAAGCCCAAAACCCAGCCTGCCGACACATAGCACCTGGAACGACCACTACAAGCCCCAGTACGCTTGCACACTGCCAGCCACCAAGAGCCATAAGTTGTGGCACGCAGAACAGTATTGTCTCGACAGCTTGGTGTCTCGGGTTCGAGACTTGCCTGTGGCGTCACCCCCAAGCTAGGCAAAAGCCCAACTGAAGGCATTATCTACTAAATTAGTGGAACAGCCTCTGGACCTCAAGTACAAAGGGGTCTCTCACAAGAAAACTATTATTTCCCAATATATAAGGCCGACTCCAGTGCAAAACATTAGTATAATATTGTATATACTTGCCCATTATGTAAATTCCATACGCTTAATAATAATAATAATAATAATAATAATAATAATAATAATAATAATAATAATAATAATAATAATAATAACTAGAAGAACTAGCCTGACACGACCTGGGCAACAAGTTCTCACAGCCAAGACCGACCCGCAAGTGCGTTTGACGATCCACTATTCCAACCAACCACTACCTCACAATCCTGGTACTTTCCACACAGAAACCCATCATGCCCAGAAACGAAGAACCCAACAGAGAAACAAGTATGCATAAGAAAACCTATTATTTCTGACAGGTACATCTAAGGCATCTCAGAGCATCGTCTACCAAAATTACCATAATATCGCCTCAGAACCCAAGAATACGCAATACTCTTCCATCTCAACTTCATAGAAGAAGAACTAAACCACGCGATGTTTACACTGATTTACAACCGATAGATGTCTGACATGATGTTTACTGGCTTTAATGCAGCTTTTCACGCTGATTTCAAATCTGAAAACAGTTTTGCTCTATCACGTCAGGTTTTGAAGATGCTGACAAAGATTTATTTTTCATAGAACAGCGTTCATCGAGAATTGTTTTAAATGTTTTTCGTTATTTTTCATACAAAGCCGAACGTTTTCATTTGCTGATTTTTTTAAAAACAATTTCAGTGACAATGAACATTATGGCGTCCACAAGCTGCATACATTCAACAAATGTGTTTTGCTACGTGTGCGGCTATGAAACAAACAAATCCAATAAGTGCCATCTGGTGGATTTGCACTAATCTTGTTTATTAGTACACCATGTAGCAATCAGTGCTCTAGTGAAACTTCTGTTTGTGAGTTGTTTTCCTTGGTACAAAGTTAAACATATGTAAATGGTTGATATCGTTATATCTCAAGAATGGGGGCGATAGAGACAAATGGTTTGCATATTTTCAATCAACATGTTTCGGTTGTATTGGAACGCGTGTTGAATACCAAGATATACGCCTAAAGTCATTTTTTGTTGATCAGTATTGTCGTTCCCAACAAAAGGCAACACACTCCCAAGTTCGTTCAAGCACTCAAACAAGCAAATATTCACTTCTCAGTTATCCATCATCCCCTAAACGACACCAGACTCTCCAAAAGTACTCAAACCGAGCTCGATAGCTGCAGTCACATAAGTGCGGCCAGTATCCAGTAATCGGGAGATAGTGGGTTCGAGCCCCACTGTCAGCAGCCCTGAAGATGGTTTTCCGTGGTTTCGCATTTTCACACCAGGCAAATGCCGGGGCTGTACCTTAATTAAGGCCACGGGCGCTTCCTTCCACTTCCTAGGCCTTTCCTATCCAATCGTCGCCAAAGACCTATCTGTGTCGGTGCGACGTAAAACAAATAGCAAAAAAAAAAAAAAAAGTACTCAAACCCACGACCCTCCAATAAAATTCCTCAAACTCACTCAAAATAAAAACATTTTGCCCAAAATATCCCGCCCACCGCTTTCCACTAAAGTTCTAAATGCCATTGAATCGAAATATACACAAGCAACGCAAGAAGAAAAATCCCGAACGAACCACAATCAACCCAGTCAATACCTTCATGAATAATGCATCTGTCCAAACAGAACCTGGGATATTAAACACCCAGGCCTCCTGTACAGTTTCCAAGACCACTCAAACAGCTATCCACACCCTCCAAATACCCCCTGAACTACCCTCACACCCACGCCGACTAATACCCTAACCATTCAATGTTTCAACTACTTAAAATTGAACCACTCAGCTGCTTACTGCGTATCTTCCCCCAGACTTGGCCCAATCCGACCACCTCCCTCAAGAGAGCCCTAAAACCAGCCATAGCCCAGAGCTAGAATAGCTTGGTGGACTGAATAGCTAAGCGACTAGCAGTGAAGAAAAATCCCATCCACAAGCTAAGATTTACCTTCCAACCCCCAGGACATGCCCTCAGCTTCCTGAACCCAAGTACACGTCTCCAAACCTTGTCAATAACGGCATTACCAACAAACTAAAGCAATCCCTTCGAAACAACCTCAAAATAGGTCACCAAACAACACCAAACGTCGGCGCTCCACGAGCCCCACCACCAAATAGCTCTCCGAGCTGAGGCTCACGCTGCACCGGTGTGTCCTCGGATCCAGGAAAAACACACGTACCGCAGATCTTATAACAGCACCTATTTGTTCCTGTAACTGTTCTACACGCGGAGTAAAGCGCATAAAACGTTACCCAACAAATGATGTCATTTTATTTTTGGCTTCGGTAAGTCTCAGCAGAGTAGCCCGAACACTTCCAGTGTGGTTGAGAGGATCTTCTCTCGATTTAGAGACATTTTGATTGAAACGAGCCATATATTTTCACGAGAAGCCCTTGAAAAGTACACAGTAGTGTACTCTGAAGTACTGGATAGTGCGCTGTTACAGTAGTCTCAGGGCAGTTTCATTCTTTCCTCGCAGAATTGGGATCAATAACAAGCTGGGACTTCCGAATATCAATCAATCAATCAATCAATCAATCAATCAATCAATCAATCAATCAATCAAAGTTGCTTTACGTCGCACCGACACAAATAGGTCTTATGGCGACGATGGGACAGGAAAGGTCCTAGGAGTAAGAAGGAAGCGGCCGTGGCCTTAATTAAGGTACAGTCCCAACATTCATCTGGTGTGACAATGGGAAAATCTTCTTCAGGGCTGCTGGCAGTGGGGTTCGAACCCATTATCTCTCGAATACTGGATACTGCCTGCACATAAGCGACTGCAGCCATCGAGCTCGGTGGAAATCAATCACTCGCCACGGATCTGTATTTAGGGTGGCAGATTTCCTGTCTGCTGTCTACCTGGCCTTTTCTTAAGTTATTTCAAAGAACTGGGACATTTATTGAAAAAACGTCTTGTTAAATTATTCCATTCCCTAATTCCTCCTCCTATAAATGTTTATTTGCCTCAATTTATCCTCTTGAATTCCAGCTTTATCTTCATATTTTAATCTTTCTCTGCTCAAGTTTATTTGTCTGCTACAAGCTCGGAACATACCGCTTACTCGAGCAGCTCGTCTCCTTACTCCCAAGTCTTCCCAGCACAAAGTTTCCAACAATTTCGTAACGCTACTCTTTTGTCAGAAATCACCCAGAACAAATCGTGCTGGTTTTCGTTGGATCGGTTCCAGTTCTCATATCAAGTAATCCTGGTGAGGGTACCATACACTCGAACCATGTCTAATTAGAGTCTTGCCAGCGAGGAAAGATTGAGATTATTAGCAATAATTTTGTGGCCGCAAATTGCTCTCCATGGCTCCTGCCTTTTGAGAGCTATTATTGCTAATGATCTCTACCTTTCCTTGAATATTCTATGTTAATCACTTTAATTTAATATCCGAAACTCTGTAAAGAACATTGACAAAAATTAATTAAAAAGTAGACCTAATTCAAATGCATTGTTACTTGTCCTGTTTTTATCCATAAAAGTAAAAAAAAAAAAAAAAAAAAAAAAACAGACAGCATGCACAAAGACCAAACCTTTTCTTTATTTCGCATAATCCGATCACATCGTATTTTTACACTAAACAAAATCTTCTGTTTCGATTTGAATTAAAGTCGTTAGTTACTTTTGAAATGGCAACACCAGTACTACTATTGACAGGTGGTGGTGATTATTGTTTTAAGAGGAAGTACAACTAGGCAACCATCCTCTATATAACAATAATCAGAGGGAAAAATGGAAGGGATCCGACACTTCCCAAAATGAAGATATCGGTCAAAGAAAGTTAAGGGCCACGAAGGGCGTGAAAATGAAAGACTCCCTAGCCCTCGCAAACCTAATAGCGTCGGGGTCGGAAAAGAACAAGTGTAGACCAAGGGAGGTCGGATAGAATAGATGAAAGTGAGGAGCCTGGTACAAGTAAGTGGAAGCAATGCCAGGACTCAGCTAAGGGCCCCGTGGTCGCCAACCCACACTCCAAAGTTCAAAGCCCTGGGGCCCCTTTTAGTCGCCTCTTATGACAGGCAGGGGATACCGTGGGTGTTATTCTACCGCCCCCACCCACAGGGGGATACTACTATTGACAGCCAAAAAAGCCTAAGAGGATAACCTCTCCTGGGCGATCGTGTTCCTGCAGTACGTTTCTAAACGCCGACAAGCACGAAAAATGCGTCTCACAGGTTGCTGAATTAGCGATATTTTAATTAGAAGGATGAAGGAAGGTAAAACTGAACAATATTAGGCATTATTTCTATCAACATTATACAGGAAGCTTGTACAAATTTGCAACGATCACTTGGTTTCATTCAGCTAAATTAAACTGAGTGGCTTAAAATATGTATTTCTAAGTCCGTAGTATTACGAAAATTTGGTTTCATTCAAAATATTGGGGTGACAACTGCCACCCCCCGAATTACGGCTGTGCAGACCTGTACCCTTAATTTACAATACCATTTATGTGATTAACCCAATGAGGATATTTCCTTATATTAACATCTAGGTACTTACAGTGATTCCTAAGATTCCACTCTACCAACGCAGTAATTAATACATATGCGAAACTCACAACCTGACCTGTCACTTCCTTTACCATCATACCATTGCCCGCTGTCTATCTCACAACACTGTCGACTCTTTTCGCAGTCGCTTACAGTTTACTATATACTGTACAGCATAACATCGTCTGCAAAATGACTTTCCTGTGACTGCAGTTCTTTACTCCTACATAATTTATGTTATAATAAAACATAAAGGTCCAATACTTCCTGGTGGAATCCTGCTCTTATTTAATGCTTCAGATACCACATGTTCGATTAACTAATAGAAGAAGCAGAATAGGGATGTATCAAGCAAAACTTGTCCGCTAGGCAGCGTAATGGTAACATACACAGTATGCGCTTTCCGCTTCTCTATTCTTTTACATGAGACTTACATGCGGTATTTCTAAATTAACAATTATCGAAAGGAAACTGTCACTTTAACTGCATGAAAATGAAATTACCATATTCTACTGATGTTTTGAAAGAGATGGGAGATAATATACGTGTAATGACGATTGCGGATTTGAAAGAAGAGTTGAAGGAAAAAGGCCGAAAAGTATCCGGAAAGAAGCAACTTTTAAATCTTCTTGTTCTCGGAGTTATTTCCAAGGCAATGGTGTCACTCCATGAAAATGTTGAAGGTACAGCGCTGTTTTTAAGTCTTGATCCTTCACCTCTTTTTTTTTTTTTTTTTTTTTTTTTTACAATTTGTTTTACGTCACACCGACACAGATATATCTTATGGCGACATTGGAATAGGAAAGGCTTAGGAGAGGGAAGGAAGCGGCCGTGGCCTTATAAGGTACAGTCCCAGCATTTTCCTGGTGTGAAAATGGTTAACCATGTGTAAAATTATTGAAGTATATTAATTACTCAGAATATCGCTACCGGGCAAAATGGCCGTGCGGTTAGGGCCGCGCAGCTATGAGCTTGCATCCGCGAGATAGTGGGTTCGAACCCCACTGTCGTCAGCCCTGAGGATGGTTTTCCGACGTTTCCCATTTTCACACCAGGCAAAAGCTTTTAATTAAGGCCACGATCGGTTCCTTCCCACTCCTAGGCTTTTCCCATGCCGTCGTCACCATAAGACCTACCTGTGTTGGTGCGGCGTAGAAGAAATTGAAAGTAAAGGAATATCACTAACTTATTATAAAATTATTTTAATTAGAACTAATTAGCTTATTTAGGTATCCGTTTCAGTAATCACAAAATCTTCAACTGCAAAATGCTTCGAGCAGACCTCGATATTCCGAGTCACGCGCTTATTTCTTACGTCCTGCCTACGAAGCACATGCAAGCACATTTACGGGAGGGCTCCTGCTTAGGAAATTCATGGTATGAGGTGGTGGTGGTGATTGCTGTTTTAAGAGGAAGTTCAACGAGGCAACGATCCTCTATTAACACTAATCAGAGAGAAACAAATATTTCAGGGTTCCGACACTTCGAAAAATGAAGGTATGAAATGGAATGGCGTATGGCTTTTAGTGCCGGGAGTGTCCGAGGACAAGTTCGGCTCGCCAAGTGCAGGTCTTTCGATTCGATGCTCGTAGGCGACCTGCGCGTCGTGATGAGGATGAAATGATGATGAAGACGACACACACACCCAGCCCCCGTGCCAGCGAAATTAACCAATTATGGCTAAAATTCCCGACCCCGCCGGGAATCGAACCCGGGACTCCTGTGACTAAAGGCCAGCACGCTAACCATTTAGCCATGGAGCCGGACATCGACCAGAGAAAGACAGGGCCACGAAATGCGTCAAAATGAAAGTCTCCCTAGGCCTCGATACTTAATACTGTTGGGGTCAGAAAAGAACAAGAGTTGACCAAGGGAGGTTGATAGTATAGATGAAAGTGAGGAGCCTGGAACAAGTAAGTGGAAGCAATGCCAGGATTTAGCTGAGAGTCCGGTGGTCGGCAACGCACTTTCCCAAGTTAAGAGCCCATGGAGCCCCTTCTAGTCGCCTTTTACGACAGGCAGGGGATACCGTGGGTGTTATTCTACCACCTCCACCGTTAGGGGGATGATGGTATGAATACTATTGACCTTGATTTTGGAACAATGGAACACTGCAATAGTCAGGTATTAGAGTTTTCTTGTTTTATTTTCTGTCGTTGCGATATAATAATACAGAAAAGCTTTTAACTTCTTCAAGTAACTAGACAACCTTGCATTAAAAATAAATCGACAAGCAAATACTGTCCCGTGAGACATTTATCGGTAATGTTTAAGTACATCCCTATTATATGATGATGATGATAGCAGATGTTTACTTCAACGGGTTGGCAACGCTCGCTGGTGCTCGGCCGTGTTAGACTGTCAATGCCCCCGCCCAAGTGCATTTACAACTTGTAGCACTAATTACGTACAAATTGTACGAGACGAGAACAAGTGCGAGATAAGATTAACAACTGGAAACAACTTTTAATGCCATGTGACCTCCAGAGAGACCTGTTGCAGGTACAGGCGACTTGTCCGTCCATAAGGATGGGGTCCTGCACCCACACCCACCCACCCACACACCCACACACCCACCCCCCCCCCCCCCCCCCCACACACACAGAGCCCCCGAAACATCGGAATTAACGAATGAAGGTTTTCGCGGAACTTTTGGGCCATTTAGCCGTGGAGCCGACTGGAAACAACTAGAGAGAAACGCATTCGGCAATCTACTGGCTCACTTGATACGTTTACTCCCAGCGATAGACTGACCCGCTACACTACTGACCTCCTTTCAACAAGAATGGCTCTTCGTGATAAAGAGGGGGCGGATTTCTATGACCTAAAACCATAAAAATATGACCTATAAAATTCAACCTATCCGCCTTTGTAATGTAGTGATTAGCATGATTAGCTACCATCCCAGGGAGAACCGGGTTCGATTCCGGCATCTGCCACGAAATTTGAAAAGTGGTATGAGGGCTGGAACGAGGTCCACTCAGCCTCGGGAGGTCAACTGAGTAGAGGGGGTTCGATTCCCACCTCAACCATCCTGGAACTGGTTTTCCGTAGTTTTCCACTTTTCGTCCAGGCAAATGGCGCGATGGTCCCCAACTTCAGGCCACAGCCTCTTCCTTCCCTTTTCCTTGTCTATCCCTTCCAATCTTCCCATCCCCCCATAAGGATCCTGTTCAGCATAGCAGGTGAGGCCGCCTGGGCGAGGTACTGGTCCTCTTTCACAAATTCTCCCGCTCCAGGACACTGCCCTTGAGGCGGTAGAGACGGGATCCCTCGCTGAGTCCGGGGGAAAAGTCAACCCTAGAGGGTAAAAGTATTCAGAAAGAAAGAAAATTTTACTTCTTCAAAATGCTTAACCTAAAAACCAACTATAATGCTGAACCCATACTCCTAGGCAAGGAAGGACTCTGCGGAAGACACATACACTACAGCTACGTTCATTGCTCAAGATGCAATCATTTTTACGTTATATGTGTTACTTCAATAAAGCTTTCACACCTGATTTAAACTCCATTTTCAGGATTGTTGCAATTTATGACCACAATGCATCTTAATGTTGTTGAATGAGAATCCTCTCCTGTTGTCGCTGGGTATCGTCTTGTAGCGAGACATCACAGGATGTAACGGGAGAATTCTTGAATAGAGTTAAATCATTTGGAGAAAATTCTTGGAAATCTGCAGACAAATAACTGCAGAATTGCCTTTGCTCGCGTGAAAACAATCTCCCGGTTTCCAGGAATTGACTCTAACCAGCACACAACAGAAACATTCCATACACTACTTTTCAATGGTCCTTCACCAGAAATATATTCCAGTCTATCCTGAATAATAATTTCTAGACCTTACTCTGAGTTTTAAAACACGAAGGTCAAATAAAAATGACCAAAACATGTATTTATAATTAGATTTTGTTCAAAATATGCCAGAAAACATAAAAAGTCTAAATATGCATTTATATGCCCAATAAAGCTGTTTAATTTTGATTATCATGCTTGGAAACGCGTTGAAAATATAAGACTACATGATATAATGTTAAAGAATAAATATGACTTGTCATAGAAATCTCCTCGCCCCCCCCCCCTACTCCCCCGAGTGATAAACATAGAAAATCTTACACATTAGGACGTTTGTGTTTCTTATACTTTAGTTTAGTTTAGTAATGTTTTACTTTACCTGGCAGGTTTTCTCTTCCATCTAACCAGGCACTGAAATATACATACAGTATATTACATTGTATTACTTTGCACTAATTAGATTAAATACAAATATAAATTGATAAATAAAAGTATTATGAGATTAAATTCAGATAAAATAAATTAGATATAATAAAAGGAACAATTAATGAACGTAGGTTTTCGTGGCTCATTGTATTAAAGAAATAAATGAACTGGATTAAAGCCACTATATATATATATATATATATATATATATATATATATATATATTGCGCCGTTCCCGCGTCCAGGCATGGACACAAGAGATCCTGACTAGCTCTAACTTCAATAACTCTGGTGACTAAGTTCTACGGGTGTGAGTTCCGTAACAGAAAAACGTCCAGGTCGATCAATGGTAGTCTCTAACTAACGCAGAAAGACGTCTCTTACTCGTATCTAGTTAGGTACCATATTCTCATTAACTCTTATGGAAATTGTCGTCGCTTGATACTACTACAGTCTTACAACTAATTCTTATTCTAAGAACACAGAGAAAGAGTATTTAGGTTTCACTATTCCATATTTATTTAAATATTAAATCAAATATTTAAGAAGATTATCTCAAATTTTTACTAATGAAATATTTCTTGAAATGAGTGACTCATTGTCAACCTAATAATTCATATCCGTCAACAACCTTTAGAGAAATCACATCTTCCGACTTCCACCTAAATGAATGTCTTCTCGGATTAAATTGCTTCCTTTCAATAAACTCATTAATCTCCGAAATCATCAATCATTAGCATAAATTACATGTAACATCTGGGAAATTTCTGAAAAAGCTATGTTTTCCCTCGTATATAATTCACCTACAGAGCTGGGTGATGACCAAATAAATTAATATGAATACAGATAATGGTATTTACATGTGCCATCCTGGCAAGAAAATAAACATTAAAACTAAGTACACTAAGAATATAGGATGCATCCTCAAAGAAGAAAATAAAATCTTATTAACTATTATTTACAGTCGTTCTAACGGTACTCTCTTGAGAAAATAAAGAAACGCTAGTGGAATTTCTGAGTTAATGCTCAGTCAAGAAATGGAGTTCAAGTTGTTTGGATCAATTATTCTTGGGATCCGCATTAGATTCTGTTAGTTAACACCTAATCCCTACTCTAAAACTGTCACATTACTTAAATTTTCACTGACTGATTGTCTGGCTGCAGTTTTAAGACTATCAATAAGGCTATTATAAAGCTCTTCTTGCATTGTTTTGACACGTACACTCTTATATGTTTTACATTTTAAACATTCATTTCTGCCTACTTAGTTGCTTCTTAGACGCTCATATTTCCTTGTGTCACACATCATGAGCTAAGCTACGTCCATTGTAAGCCGTAATCACCCTACAAGTAACATTCTCGCAAGATTTAATTTATGAACTTAAGGTAATATGACCTTAGCTTATTGACATAGGACTACGTGCGTACGAAGTAGCAAGAAACGTCACCACACTTATCATACAGAGTTATCATAGCACACACTACCAATGGAAAATCTATTTGATCATATGACACTATATCCAACTAAAAGAAAACTGATTCACCTTTGAAAATCTAGGTCACCAGTGATCAGCCTATAGGTTGAAATTATCCAGAAATGGAGTTATATACCGTGAGAGTATTCAAGTTCATCCTAAGTAAATCAGTGAAGGCTCAAATCTAATCTAGAGTACATATATGCTTCTCTAGGTAACCTAATATGGATAAAAACATTGCACTACACGTCTCGAGATCATATCCTGAGCTAGGTAAAATGCGTAGGAACCAGAATTATTGCATGGAATTGGCGAGAATTCAATGACACTCTCAGAAACATCATTTGAAATCACGAGATCTTACTTCGTACAACTATGACTATCTCTCTCGAAGAAAACAATAAATACAACCATCAACATCATTAACAACTCTATATCATATCCATGACGTGTCAATTACTACTCACATTTCATATATAGCCACTCTTTCACTTCATCATACATATATCACTACCTTAACTTGCACATCAACGTGCCGTGACATTCATAAAATGCCTACTTTACTTACTACTGTCATAGTGCCAAGTTTAACATGAATTGGGACTAGTCTACTGCCGTATTCCTTCATAAAACACATCCAATATACGAACTCGAACTGATTGACGTTGCTTAAATTTAGGACACGCAGGTATTAATGCCAACTTCACTCTTTACACTCCACTGATAATAATAATAACTCTAGCTATCTCTCCTCACATATCTCTGGAAAACATTACGATCGGGAAATCACTTGGTGACCACGCCTACAAATGGAATTGACGTTTCATACGGATGAGTACTTACTTCCAATCATCTCAGCTAGACGTTTAACTACGCACTGTCTTCGCACAAAACTAACATTAACATGCAATAAAAGAAATAATATACTCTTACTTACGAAAACGACTTGGATAATGGACTTAGCTTTGCTCAAGATGGTCTCGGTGTTTCCTCATCTCCGGTCATCTGAGACTAGGATCTCGTCATCTGGTTCCTCCACAAGTGGTCGGGTACATCGTAGCTTCTCAACATTGATCACTGGTCATCCGGGACAGCCAACATCGTCTCGCCTCGTCAGGATCCAAGCAGCATCGCCTTGCTTCCTTACAGACCCATGGTGAAGACTCGTGCGTATGAAACAGAACAATGATAGAATATTTGACTCATTGCTGACATCTTCCAGTTAATATGGCTCTTGCGTTGCTCAGATTGCATAGTTTTTACTGGGGTACAGTTGATCCACTAAAATAGTTCAAAATCGTCTAAGACAGATGTTCTGTATATTCTAATTTGAAAATAAATTTCTTTCCGCTATCTTTTTATTAGCGTAAATGCATTCAACAACTGGTCCGAAGGTGTCTTTCAATATTAAACGGTATCGGGAGAATTTTACCGAGGGCTTGCGCCACTGCGTGACGTAGTTCTACTGTGATATACTTTATCTCTTCTTTTTACGTATTTAATCTCCCGCGCGGCATTTAAATCTTGATCTCCGCAGATTAGCGTGTAGTCGCGAATTAAATTTCGTCTTCCAGTTCCTAGTATTTAGCTCCGCTGGATAATCCCTTTTAAATCGAGTCTTGCGTCTTCTTAACACATCGAAGTCAGATTATATAATAAATGACGAGCATTTTTTTTCTTGAATAATGGTTTCAAATAATGTCCATTTGTCATTTTTTCCTGCGCCTTCTATACGCGGTCATTACCGTAACCGACCGACGAAAAGACTTACAATTCGGCCCGTACTGACGTTAAATGTATTTTATTTGACATTTTGATCGCAGAGACTCCATCTTTGTTACTACAGCTCTTATAAAGAACTGTGAAACGGCACATTAACTTCCCCTACGTTGAAAGAAATATATGGCTTGCTATATATTTATTATATTCGTCTTCCTTCTTATAATGGGACTTTTCACTGTTCTTTATGAATTCTCTTTTGTATTATTACTCCTTTCTTCGGAACAATCTGTTTATTCATGATGTAAGTGGCTTCAATCTGTACTTCTTTGCTTCGTCATCACCTGAGATGGTTTGTCCCTTCTCTATTCTTTGAAATATAACTTGATGTTTGCACTGTTATGTACTCCTTTACTGTTTCCATTTAAGTCGTGAATTTCGTATGCATTATTTCTGAATGAACGGTTAATCCTAAATGGTCCTTCGAATAAATGCAAGAATTTTGCGAAGATTTTGTTCGTTACACTGGAAATTGCGGGTTTCTTTATTAATACTAGGTCGCCTTTCTTCAACTCAGGTTTGAATTTCTTATGCTGTACTCTCCTTAACCTTCTCTGTGCTTGTCTGTACATTCTCTCTCGAACCAGTTTGTTAATTTCGTTGATATCTAAGTTAGGTTCAGCAGGTAGGTGAACAATTGTGTCCCAAGGTCTTTCAGGCTTAATGCCATGGTGAATAATTTTAGGTATTTGTCCGCTGGATTCATGTATTGTGTTATTCATGCTGTCTTCTATTATTCCAATTACCTCTAACCACCTCCAGTGTTGGTTTGGACAATAGTTTTGACAGAACTTCGCTATTTCTTTCATGCATCTTTCAACAGGATTGGACGCTGGATGTCTCACCGAGCAAAGAATGTGTTTAATTCCCAACTCTTCCATGGTTTCTCTGAATTGAAGCGACGTAAATTGTGTCCCTCTGTCTGATAGTAATTTCTCAGGCTTTCCCATACTAGGTAAGTGTTTTTGATTAGACGTTGTAATACCTGTTTTGTGTTGGCGCGTTGAATTGGTTGTAACGACACATATTTAGAGAACACATCCATCACTACGACTATGTACTTATGTCCCTTTCTGGCAGTTGGGAGTCTGCCAAAGATATCGAGCTTTATGCGGTAGTATAGCTCTGGGTTCGTGTCTTACTGTACCACTGCCATGTTTGACCTTTTGGCATATGTCGCATGTTCTTACCGTATTCCTCACAGTTCTTCGAATACCTTTCCACGTACATTTCTCGAGTATGACTTGGGTTACCTTTTCTACGCCACCGTGACCTGTAATCCTGTGTATGTGCCAGATTACTTCCTTGTATAACATCGAAGGTAGTACTATACGTATCCTCTTATGACCTTTACCTGATCTAGCCATTAGTATTCCTTGCTCTAAGCTGTAGATTTTCGCAATTCTCGACTTTGTTTCACTTTCACGGTTTCCGTCTTCCAATTTATCTATAATTTGTTTCAACCTTTCGTCCTGACGCTGCAAGTGTACTAGGTTCAGTAGTTTCTCTAATGTTTCTTCATCTTCCGGGACCAATTCTATTTTATGAATTACTTCCTCTTTCTCCACAGGGTTACGACTCAAGGCGTCAGCAAGGATGTTTTCCTTTCCCTTACAATACTCGATTTTTATCTGGAATTGCTGCGTGAACAACATCCACCTTGTTATCCGCTCATTAGTCATTGCAGCTTTCAATCCAAACGTTAATGCCTTATGGTCTGATCTGACCGTTATTGGGTATCCGTAAATAGTTTTTCTCCATTGCTGTAAGGCGTAAATGATTGCTAACAGCTCCTGTTCTGTCGTGGTATAGTTAACCTCGTGGCTCCTTAATTTTCGGCTAGTGAATGCTAGATATATTCTTTTGGGAGGTGTTCCTTCTTCTTCTTGGTACAAACAAGCTCCGATGCCAACATTAGATGCGTCTGACTGTATTATAAATTCTTTTTCATAGTTCGGATAGCCTAATTTGATGCTTTTTGTTAACAAGATCTTTAATTCTTGGAATGCTCTTTCTGCCTTTTCATCCCATTTCCACCTGTTGTTGATCTTTAACAAATCCTGTAGAGGTGCGGCGGTCTGGGTATATCCTTGACAATGGTTAGAGAAAAACTGCGCCATACCAAGAAAGTGTTCGTCAGATATAGGGAATCTTATTTCTTGTTTCTCCATATCGATCGTCATTCCAGTTACCGTCATGAAGTCTATTCCTAGTATAATATTATATTTAATCTTGTTCATGACTATGAATGGATGCTCAAAGTGCCTGTTTCCAATATTTATTTCCAAATATGTTTGTATATTGCATTCCACCGTTTTATCCGGAATTATAGCTCTTATTTTAATTTTCGAAACTGGGATGGTTAATAATTTCATTCTTCTACTCATATCTTGGAATAATTCCTTCGAAAGCACACTGATGCTAGCCCCAGAATCAACTAGGCAACGTACTTTCAGCTCTCCAACTCTTGCTACGATAATAGGCAATTCATATTTTCTTTTCATGTGATGTACTGTCAAATCCTTTATCAGTTCTTCCGAATCGATTTCCCATGAATCAACCTGCGTTATGAAATAACTGTGAATTTTGGAATCCAATGCGTTCTTTATATTCTCAACCTCACCTTCTAATTCAAAATCGGCGCTTTTTTTTTGCTTGTTATTTTTTCATTTTCTCTTCTACATTCGAATTCTCTCGCGTTTGGATCGAGGATTTGCTCTTCCTGTTTCCTCTTTTTGTATCTCTGCAACTCAAGACTCTCCGCTCCCTCTACATCAGCGTTGACGTCCTGTTCTCTAATTGCTTTCTCCCACTTGATCTTCTCGTTTCGGTCCTCATTTACTTCGCGTATAGGTCTCCGATTATAAGTTTCCCTTCCTTGGTCGTCTCTCATATTTCTTTTTCCGTAACCATATCTTCCTCTGAAATTACTTCTTCCTCTGTTTTCTCTATACGGGTTCCTGTATCGCATGTTGGGTCTATATGCTCTATTTCCCCTATATGCTTCTTGGTTGTAGGACCCTTTTCTGCAATAGCATTTTTCTTCATCTCTCCTTCCACTCTCCTGGTTTCCCCATTGTCTCTTCCTGTTCATTTTTCCTCTTTCTTCAGGGGTATTCCTATCGATGTTTTCCTGTGTGAGCACATTAACCGTTTCTTCACCGTAAGCTTTCCTAATCATTCTTTGAGGGTGTGGTGCTGCAGTCATATCGATCTGTCTAAGTGTCGTTTCCATTTGCACTACCGTAGTTGGGTTAGCAGTAGCCAGCAATCTTTGTATATCTGAGGGAAATTGTCGTTGTATCGTCTTGATCGCTTCAAGCTCACTGGGTGGCGAATCAAGATCTTGAAAACGGTGAAACTGGTAAGCGAAGTAATCACTAAACCCTGTTTGACCATTCGTAGCATACTTGCGAGAGTACAACTCTAGACGTAAATTCTGCTGCATCTCCGGACTCCAAAATTTCTGTAAGAACGCCGTTTTAAAGTCGCTATACTCATGGAAAGTATATTTAAATGCTTGGAACCATAAGCTTGGATTAGCATCTAAATGCTTTTCCACTACTTTCAATTTCTTCTCCTCAGCGATGCCATGTTCCTTGAAGTAATCCTCCATTTCCCTAAGGAAACGTTTGGGCGAAATACTGGTGGAATTATTAAAGTGCTTCGGTCTATCATCGAAAGTTTTTATGACATTAATAATCGTAGGATAACCACTGTTTCCGTTATCCACATTTGTCTCCCCCATACTGTGGTTAGAACGCGTGACTGGTATGGGTGTCCCTTCTCTTTCATTTATTTGAAATTCAACTCCTCTGTTCCGCTCGCTACCAGACATCATAACAGTCTTTCCTGGTCCTTCCTCCCGAATCTCTCGTAACTGAGCTTGCATTTTGTTGTAACCAAGGTTGAAGTTTACAAACACAACTTTTATTTGCTTCACTTTATGATATTTACACAAATAACTGAAATTGATTTTGAAGCAAAAAGGAATATTGAATCTTGAGAAAAGTTTGTCTTTATACAATATGTACAGGTTTACAGTCTTTATATACCCTTCTATCTTGAAAAGATAGTCTTTGTGAATTGACACGTTGATAGTCGAGAACTATCTGGCACACTAACATAAATGTCTTTGAGAGTCCTTGTTTGTGGAAGTGCCTGAATTCCTAAAAAGCAAGTTCAATTGATTGAAGAAATTCCACCTAGCGAAACTAAGGGAGCTTGCATAATTGAGGGAATGAAAATGGCTTGTAAAAGAATTACGGAACATAGGCAGCGGAAACAGGTAAGGGAGCGGTGACCAGAGGTGAAACCTCGTACTGCCAGAAATTCAGTCCACCTGGTCGAAGCACATTTTCAAGAGGAGTAGCCTCCGTGCTCGACGTAGGGTGTATTCTGGAGCTGGACACCGGGGCAAGTGGGCAAGTGAGCAGGCAGGGAGCTCCTATTTATAGTACACTCGATGGTCAGGCACGCGCACTGAGGGCTGCGCGTCGAAGCTAGCAGAATGATACACAGGCGCGCGTGCAGCTGGCTGGCGGAGCGAGAAGGGAGCGCCGGACATACAACACATTTGTCTAAGCCCTTCTTCAGATTTCGATATTCTTTGGTTTAATTCATCCTTATGTTGTTCTATTTCGTCCCTTATCTCCGTTATTCTGCTTCCAATTTGGTTTGCAGCCTGGTCGTACTTCTTTTCCAAACTTGTACTCGTGGTTTGCACGTCCTCACCTAGTTTTCCTATACTTTCCTCACATAATCTCCACTTTTCTTGGGAATCTAGGCTTAACTTTTCCATATTATCTGATAAATCCTTTATTACATTCTCCTTTAAAGATTGGAGATAGTTACTGTTCCCTGTCATTTCTTTCCTAATTTCGTTTATTTCTTCTCGTATCTCTCGGTTCTTCTCCTCCATATTTCCACTAATTTCAGCTTTCCATTCATCTATATTGTTCTTGATCTCTTCTTTCATCTCCTCCATCATTATCTTATGTCTTTCTTCTTGTTCCCTAGTCACCTCTTCCATCTTCTCCTGATATTTATTCATTTCTTCCTTTTGTTCTTGATGACCTCTCCTTATTTCCTCCATCATTTCTTTATGTTTCTCTTCCATAAATCTTTGGTATCGTTCCTCTTGTTCTTGCTTCTCTCTCTTCCTCTCTTCTTCCTGCTTCTTCTCCTTCTCCTCTCGTTCCTGTCTCTCTTTCTTGGATTCTTCATCACGTTTATCCATCCTTTCCATGATCTCCTTTAACCTTTCCTCCTACTTTCTCATTTCTTCCTGCCTCTCTTTCTTACCTTCTTCGTCGCGTCTTCTAGCTTCTTCATCGCGCTTTCTAGCTTCTTCATCGCGCTTTCTGTTCTCTTCCATCATTTCTTTTATAGCCTGCAACAATCCCTGATGCTCTTCTTTCTGTCTTCTTTCTTTCTCTTCCTGTTCTTTTTGATATTTCTCTTGTTTCTCTTCTTGGTCTTTCCAATACTGTTCTTGTTCTTCTTGTTGTTCCCTTTGATACTCCTCAAATTGAGCTTTCAAATGGCTTAACGTCGTCATATCGATATTTAATTAGTATTCTAAATTCTAAAAATCCTAATAAACTCTATATTTTCCCTAAATTCTCCACAACTCACGTTCTCCAGCAATGTCTCTCCCACTACTCCAATCAACAATATATATATTCAGCAAATAAACAGACAGGCTTCACTACTTGGATCCGATTCAGCTCACGATGTTGACCCAATCACACTAGGAAATATGAGGTACTTGTTCATGTACTTATGACTCCAATTCTTAACTGAAAATAACTCAAATAACCTCTTACAATCTATCTCTTATATCTAAGTTACATCTAAATAAATTGACATATTAGCGGTAATCTATCCTTCTTTCTTAGTTCTGACTGCTACCAGCTATTTTCTGTTATTCTCTTCAGAGCAATCATCCATTTCTTCTTTCTCCTATTCCATCATCTGTACTGGGCATCTACTCGTTCTCACAGTCTGATATCTTGCTGTGTCCACTTCGATCCCATAAAATAATAATGCATAACAGTCCAGTAAAGAAATTACCGTACGACATCTCCATCTCCATGCAATCATCTTGCTGTTACCATCAATAATTCCTCATCCATTAATTCCTAAAATATCTCCTTCATCTTACCCACTTCTTTTGAGTAAATTCTCCCATTTTACTCTAATTTTGCACCAAAGATCCGTCATTCGACTATCATCTCTGTTATCTTCTTAACAGATTTCCCGATGTTTTCCTCATTCTTTACATATGGGAATCAACCTCTTCACCGTTCTGTGTCGTATTCTTTCTCTTGGAATTCCCACGACGATTTTCTCTTGAATTTCCACATACATGAGTATCTCAAAAATTCTATTTGGTTTGCAACCAACAGTTCCCGTGGCGTTTTTCTCCATTCGCATCACGTTGAGGCGCCATTTTCTACTTGCGCCGTTCCCGCGTCCAGGCATGGACACAAGAGATCCTGACTAGCTCTAACTTCAATAACTCTGGTGACTAAGTTCTACGGGTGTGAGTTCCGTAACAGAAAAACGTCCAGGTCGATCAATGGTAGTCTCTAACTAACGCAGAAAGACGTCTCTTACTCGTATCTAGTTAGGTACCATATTCTCATTAACTCTTATGGAAATTGTCGTCGCTTGATACTACTACAGTCTTACAACTAATTCTTATTCTAAGAACACAGAGAAAGAGTATTTAGGTTTCACTATTCCATATTTATTTAAATATTAAATCAAATATTTAAGAAGATTATCTCAAATTTTTACTAATGAAATATTTCTTGAAATGAGTGACTCATTGTCAACCTAATAATTCATATCCGTCAACAACCTTTAGAGAAATCACATCTTCCGACTTCCACCTAAATGAATGTCTTCTCGGATTAAATTGCTTCCTTTCAATAAACTCATTAATCTCCGAAATCATCAATCATTAGCATAAATTACATGTAACATCTGGGAAATTTCTGAAAAAGCTATGTTTTCCCTCGTATATAATTCACCTACAGAGCTGGGTGATGACCAAATAAATTAATATGAATACAGATAATGGTATTTACATGTGCCATCCTGGCAAGAAAATAAACATTAAACTAAGTACACTAAGAATATAGGATGCATCCTCAAAGAAGAAAATAAAAATCTTATTAACTATTATTTACAGTTGTTCTAGCGGTACTCTCTTGAGAAAATAAAGAAACGCTAGTGGAATTTCTGAGTTAATGCTCAGTCAAGAAATGGAGTTCAAGTTGTTTGGATCAATTATTCTTGGGATCCGCATTAGATTCTGTTAGTTAACACCTAATCCCTACTCTAAAACTGTCACATTACTTAAATTTTCACTGACTGATTGTCTGGCTGCAGTTTTAAGACTATCAATAAGGCTATTATAAAGCTCTTCTTGCATTGTTTTGACACGTACACTCTTATATGTTTTACATTTTAAACATTCATTTCTGCCTACTTAGTTGCTTCTTAGACGCTCATATTTCCTTGTGTCACACATCATGAGCTAAGCTACGTCCATTGTAAGCCGTAATCACCCTACAAGTAACATTCTCGCAAGATTTAATTTATGAACTTAAGGTAATATGACCTTAGCTTATTGACATAGGACTACGTGCGTACGAAGTAGCAAGAAACGTCACCACACTTATCATACAGAGTTATCATAGCACACACTACCAATGGAAAATCTATTTGATCATATGACACTATATCCAACTAAAAGAAAACTGATTCACCTTTGAAAATCTAGGTCACCAGTGATCAGCCTATAGGTTGAAATTATCCAGAAATGGAGTTATATACCGTGAGAGTATTCAAGTTCATCCTAAGTAAATCAGTGAAGGCTCAAATCTAATCTAGAGTACATATATGCTTCTCTAGGTAACCTAATATGGATAAAAACATTGCACTACACGTCTCGAGATCATATCCTGAGCTAGGTAAAATGCGTAGGATCCAGAATTATTGCATGGAATTGGCGAGAATTCAATGACACTCTCAGAAACATCATTTGAAATCACGAGATCTTACTTCGTACAACTATGACTATCTCTCTCGAAGAAAACAATAAATACAACCATCAACATCATTAACAACTCTATATCATATCCATGACGTGTCAATTACTACTCACATTTCATATATAGCCACTCTTTCACTTCATCATACATATATCACTACCTTAACTTGCACATCAACGTGCCGTGACATTCATAAAATGCCTACTTTACTTACTACTGTCATAGTGCCAAGTTTAACATGAATTGGGACTAGTCTACTGCCGTATTCCTTCATAAAACACATCCAATATACGATCTCGAACTGATTGACGTTGCTTAAATTTAGGACACGCAGGTATTAATGCCAACTTCACTCTTTACACTCCACTGATAATAATAATAACTCTAGCTATCTCTCCTCACATATCTCTGGAAAACATTACGATCGGGAAATCACTTGGTGACCACGCCTACAAATGGAATTGACGTTTCATACGGATGAGTACTTACTTCCAATCATCTCAGCTAGACGTTTAACTACGCACTGTCTTCGCACAAAACTAACATTAACATGCAATAAAAGAAATAATATACTCTTACTTACGAAAACGACTTGGATAATGGACTTAGCTTTGCTCAAGATGGTCTCGGTGTTTCCTCATCTCCGGTCATCTGAGACTAGGATCTCGTCATCTGGTTCCTCCACAAGTGGTCGGGTACATCGTAGCTTCTCAACATTGATCACTGGTCATCCGGGACAGCCAACATCGTCTCGCCTCGTCAGGATCCAAGCAGCATCGCCTTGCTTCCTTACAGACCCATGGTGAAGACTCGTGCGTATGAAACAGAACAATGATAGAATATTTGACTCATTGCTGACATCTTCCAGTTAATATGGCTCTTGCGTTGCTCAGATTGCATAGTTTTTACTGGGGTACAGTTGATCCACTAAAATAGTTCAAAATCGTCTAAGACAGATGTTCTGTATATTCTAATTTGAAAATAAATTTCTTTCCGCTATCTTTTTATTAGCGTAAATGCATTCAACAACTGGTCCGAAGGTGTCTTTCAATATTAAACGGTATCGGGAGAATTTTACCGAGGGCTTGCGCCACTGCGTGACGTAGTTCTACTGTGATATACTTTATCTCTTCTTTTTACGTATTTAATCTCCCGCGCGGCATTTAAATCTTGATCTCCGCAGATTAGCGTGTAGTCGCGAATTAAATTTCGTCTTCCAGTTCCTAGTATTTAGCTCCGCTGGATAATCCCTTTTAAATCGAGTCTTGCGTCTTCTTAACACATCGAAGTCAGATTATATAATAAATGATGAGCATTTTTTTCTTGAATAATGGTTTCAAATAATGTCCATTTGTCATTTTTTCCTGCGCCTTCTATACGCGGTCATTACCGTAACCGACCGACGAAAAGACTTACAATTCGGCCCGTACTGACGTTAAATGTATTTTATTTGACATTTTGATCGCAGAGACTCCATCTTTGTTACTACAGCTCTTATAAAGAACTGTGAAACGGCACAATATATATATATATATATATATATTTAATAATAAAGCCAAACTTTCAGCCAAATTGCATTGGCCTTCTTGAAATTCTCCCAAGGAACGTGGATAGTACAGGCATGACTTCCTCGTTCCTTGGGAGAATTTCTTTGCTCACTGTCGGAGGTAAAACTTCACATGCCCTGATGAAGGTCAATGCAATTTGGCCGAAAGCTTGGCTTTATTATTAAATAAATATATTTAGTGGCTTTAATCCAGTTCATTTATTTCTTTATGTTGAAAGGAACAATTCTTAAAACTAACATCCAACATGTAAAAACGAGGTAGTACATAAAATGTAAGAACATTTGAAAAACAAAACGGTTAAGAATGTTAAATTAATCTTCTGCCAGAGCATCCATGCCAATAGAATAGTTGTGAGTAGCAGCATCAGGTTTACAGATGATCCTTACTGGTGCATATAATATCTTCAAAGTGCTTCCTCGAAAGTGCGAATAGTGCTTATCCCTCTGATACTTTCGGGAAGGAGGTACCACTCAGGGCAGGGAATTACTGTGAATGAATTATCCTAGATGGCAGTTCCATGGGTACGTAAAGCAAGGAAATTATTAGCAGATCTGGTGTTCTGTGAGAAGATGAGAGGTATTTGAAATACGAAATAAGGTAAATTGGCTGCCGCGAGCGAAAATTTTAAACATGACACATTCTTCTCGTTCTGGACATGGCCGAACACACAAATAACGATTTCTAAAAATTCTGATCAAAGGCCAGATGGAATGCATGTCACTTAACAAGCCGAGAGTTATCCGAGGCGAGTGAAGGAGGACAGGCCATTGTAAATCAGGTAGCCCTGACGCTGGACCTTCACTAGGACCTAGAGAAAGTTTTCATTCCCCTCCCCACAGGGGAGGGGCGGACCACTTAGAAGGTGACGCCTTCTCTCTGAGTCTCGCCGCTGACATTACAAACCATTTGAGTTATTTTAATGTTTCTTTGCAAGGTAAAAGTATGTTGATTGGTGCTATGTGGGACAGAAATCGTGCTATTCAAAAAACAATTACAGGAGAAAGATTTTGAAGAATTCCCATATGTCAAACCATGTGACTTGTCCGACTGTAACACTGATAGAGTGAATACCTTCAACTATTCTACAATGATTTACTAATATTGAAGGAATATCTCCTGAATTAAACATTTTAACGACGCCGTTTTCCGTACATTTCAAAGAGAACTAATAAGCCTTCAATGTTACACAATTTTGAAAGATGTGTTGTTTAGGTCAGCAGCACATAAACTGGTTTGATGCAGCCTTCACTACCACCCTATCATATGCTAACCTTTTCATTTCTACGTAACTACTGCAGCCTACATCTACTCTGTTTGTCATATTCATACCTTTATTTACCTCTTCCGTTCTTACCGCCGACACTTCCCTCAAGAACTAACTGAACAAGTCCTGGGTGTCTTAGGATGTGTTCTATCATTCTATCTCACTTCTCGTCAAATGTGGCCAAATCGATCTCCTCTCACCAGTTCGATTCAGTATCATTTCATTCGTGATTAGATCTACCTCTCTCATCTTCAGCATCAATGTAACGGTTAACGGTATTAGTTGTGATGCTCGGGGGCCTGGATTCGATTCCCGGCACTGCCAATATTTTTTTACGAGTTGCTTTACGTCACACCGACACAGGTAGGTATTGTGGCGACGATGCCATAGGAAAAGCCTAGGAGTGGGAAGAAAGCGGCCATGACCTTATCTAAGGTACAGCCACATAATAATAATAATAATAATAATAATAATAATAATAATAATAATAATAATAATAGTAATAATATTTGCTTTACATCCCATTAACTACTTTTACGGTTTCGAAGACACCGAGGTGACGGAATTTTGTCCCGCAGGAGTTCTTTTACGCGGCAGTAAATCTACCGACACGAGGCTGACGTATTTGAGCACCTTCAAATACCACTGGACTGAGCTAGGATCGAACCTGGCAGGTTGGGGTCAGAAGGTCAGCGCCTCAACCGTCTGAGCCACCTAGCCCGGCGTACAGCCCCAGCATTTGCCTGGTGTAAAAGTGGGAAACCATGGAAAACAATCTTCAGGGCTACCGACAGTGAGGTTCGAACCCACTATCTCCCTAATACTGGATACTGGACGCATTTATGCATCTGTAGCTACCGAGCTCGGTTGCAGAGATTTAAGAACGGCATGAGGTCTGGTATGTGGTTGAAATGGTACATGCAGCTCACCTCCATTGGGTGTGTGCCCGAAAAGCGCTGCACCATCTCGGCACGAACACACTTTACTAACCTTCAGCATTCTTTTGTAACACCACATTTCAAAAGCCTCTATTCTCTTCCTTTCCGAGCTGGTTATTGTCAATACAATGGCACGTTCCAGACGAAAGCCTTCAAAAACATCTTTCTAATTCCTACATCAATGTTCGAAGTGAACAAATTTCTGTTCTAAAGAAAAGCCTTAGTTGCTTGTGTTAGTCTGCATTTTTGAAATATATGCATTACAATATCGCAGGCGGCCTCTTCGACGTATCCACGCACTGGCATGGAAGCTCATTGCGGTGATATTTTCAGGTGCTCAAATACGTCAGCCTTGTGTCAGTAGATTTACTGGCACCTACAAGAACTCCTGCGGGACGGGACAAAAAATTCCGGCACCTTGGCGTCTCCGAAAACCGCAAAAGTAGTTAGTATATTCATGAACATGTAAAACTGGATCATGTTTGTTTAATGTTGCGTTCGGCGTTCGGCGTGAAATAATAATAATAATAATAATAATAATAATAATAATAATAATAATAATAATAATAATAATAATAATAATAATAATAATAATAATAATAGGAGATACATCAAAATTGGGAAATATCCCGGTGGCAATCATCACTTGATAATGCAGTAAACTTAACATGACAACTCCATCATATACAAATTCACACATGCAGTAGCTCGAATAATGTAGATGGCGTAATACTACGATTTACAGTGTTGGATTAAAATATGATACCCTCACATAGATATTTACACAATGCTGGAATCTATCTTGAAGCATCTTACATTTTTGGGAAAAGGCTCTAAGACAGCTGCAGGTACTGAATTCCAATAATAAATTTCCCAATTTACGAGCGAATATTTACCATAGTTAGTTTTCTGCGATCTACCTTTTACTCTATGCGGATGATGGAAGCAGAGTTACGCATTCGCTCTGCTCAAACAATGTTCACCTACATCACCGAGTTCATGTCAGGTGTTGTCATAAATACAGGAACAAGGACAGTTTTTTTAAAAAAATTTTGTTATAGGCTGATATTTGTACTTGTTGAATTTTTCCCGCCGTCACTACACCACACTGCCTCTCTCCTGTGAGGCTCGCGCTCATACCTGGGCTGCTCGCTTGTAGGAGTGCGAGATATCGAGCTCTGTCTAGCGGCGTGACCTGGAGTTACTTAGCCTGTCATAAGAGCGCGTGCATTAGTTTGTGAAGTTTTTAGTGTTATTTGTGCGTTTGGAGTAGGTTAAAATCAGAAAATAATAGCGTGTGTCATTCATTTATATCTCCTCCCATCGTGAGTGGAAACATATGTGCTGTGTGTGGCTGTAATAATTATCAAATGCAGAACAATTTGTGGTCTTTCTTCCGTTTCCCTCGTGACACGGAAATGTAAGTATAGTTGCGACCACGAGAGTTGGAGTCTGACATTTGAAAGCACTAACTACGAAGTACGTTGCGTTGTCATAGTTACCGTCATCTGCGGCATATCACCTTTTCATACAGGCTGAGTGTTTAATAAAACATGTAGGCCTAATACAATTCAATAAACTTTGACCCGTCCCTAAGCTTGTGCGAATAATTCCATAATTTAAGACAGAACACATCATTGCCGATAAATATGAGATTTCAATCACCGACAAAATCATCTGTTCCTGACAATAACTTCAACAAAGGCACATCTTCGATGCAGAATAGAACTGTACAACTAGCCACTGATTAACTTGCCAAAAAAAAAAAAAAAAAAAAAAAAAAAAAAAAAAAAAAAAAAAAAAAAAAAAAAACTAGCAACGAAAATAATATTCAGAAAACAAACACGAAATACATAAAGCAGCAACAACTAACACAGTACCACTCCGAATAATGTCACAAAAGCGACTGAGAGCAATCCAATAGCTTCCTTAAATATGGCATCTCTGTTATCGTTGCCATAGCAACAGACCATTTCGAGAAGCGTTAGTCAAATTTTTTTCTTCAGTTGCGCTAAACGTCAGGTGGTGGTGGTGATTATTGTTTTAAGAGGAAGTACAACTAGGCAACCATCCTCTATGTAACACTAATCAGAGAGAAGAAATGGAAGGGGTCCGATACTTCAAAAAATAAAGGTATCGGCCAAAGGAAGACAAGGGCCACGAAGGGCGTGAAAATGAAAGACTCCCTAGCCCTCGCAAACCTAATAGCGTCGGGGTCGGAAATGAACAAGAGTCGACCAAGAGAGGTCGGATAGGATAGATGAATGTGAGGAGCCTGACACAAGTAAGTGGAAGCAATGCCAGGACTCAGCTGAGGGCCCCATGGTCCCCAACACACGCTCCAAGTTCAGAGCCCCTAGGGCCCCTTTTAGTCGCCTCTTACGACAGGCAGGGGGTACCGTGGGTGTTATTCTACCGCCCCCACCCACAGGGGGTCTAAACGTCAGACTCCAACTCTCGTGGGCCGTAGTGTAGATATTGTGTTTACATATAATATATCCTTCCAGTAACAAGGAGATTTTTATAGTAATTTCTAAACTTCCGTGCTGCGCGATCCATATTATAAATGGCTAAAATATAATAAGCTTATTTTGTTGTATAATGCAGTGCCGATGTGTTGTTGTAGGTGTGAACTGTGGGTTTTGTAATATCAGAGAAGTGACTTGAATAAGGTAGGTATAAAAGAAATACGGATGTTACGCTTGAGTGAGAAGTATAAGATATGTTCAGATCATTTCCAGGTCAGCGACTTTACAAATCCCCGACTATACAGCGAATTGTACGTAAATATTCCTCAGAACATAACTATTATTATTATTATTATTATTATTATTATTATTATTATTATTATTATTATTATTATTATTATTATTATTATTATTATTATTTTCATGCTTTTCTTTATTTTATCCCTCTCCGCAGATTAAAGCCGTGATCTGTACCAACACAGAATCTCCCAAAAATGAAACATCAAATGCTACCGCCCCTTCCATTGACAAGTGTCTTAATGTGATGATACAATGTTTTTAAAATGAGAGATTACAAATCTGACCGTAAATGTCCAGGCAGGAATGATAAAGCAAAAACAGAATTGCATGAAAAAAATATCAATCCCTTTCACAGCAGTGTATTTCATCTCTTGAATATGTGTGTAATTTCAGTCTTTAAATAATAACCTGCTAAGTAATTCTTCTTTCATTTATCACAATTGCTTCGGCAACTTTGAAGTTAGTGTCTTAACAACACTTTCATTCTAGACGTAATTTATTTATCCATTTCCGTATATGAATTTCCGTTGATATTTGAATTCGGCGCAATTTTCCAGGCCACGCGACTACGAGCGGCATTTGCGAATTGTCTCCCATTTTAGCAAGGTTAAATCCGGAAGTCTATACTGTATTTGCTTGGAATGACTCGGCCCTGGAGGTCAGGTAAAGTAGTCGGCACCTAAGGCTGTGCACTAAAAAGCAAATATGGCCGCCCATGGCTCATCACTGTTGCCAACTGGACTAGTTACATGTTGAAATCACCAGACATAACCATAACGAACTATAACCTCAAGGTAAGTATCAGTAATGGAGGTTACCTTACCCAAGCAAACGAGAAATCAAGATATCCACAATGAAGTTGGATTTCAAGCTCAGTGAGGAGTTAAGGAAATGCACACACTCTCTCTCACCCTCAGTCAATTTAATGTTATATTTCTGCTTTTGGCGTCTCCGAAGACCGTAAAAGAGTAGTTAGTGGGACGTAAAGCAAATAGCATTATTATTAGTATTTCTGATTTTAGTTCGATATACGCATTGCTATAGGCCTAGCCGTATTCTTCTGTGTTTGCTTGGTGTAAATAATTCAGCTCCCTTTTTGGAACTTGCTATTACGAGGGTAGATCAGAAAATAAGTTGCACTTCCCAGTTATGGCCATTTATTACACCACCTATACAACAGCAACGCGACTATAACGACTTACACTGTAACGTCACTTTTCCACATAGTTTCCAAGAGACTCCAAACATTTCTGCGAACGCACAACCAACTTGTCGATGCCGGATGCATAGAAATTTCCTCCAGCGTCCTGCAACCACTCGGAGAGAGCGGCCTTCACCTCCTCATCGGTCTGGAAACGTCGACCACCGAGCTCCGTTTTGAGCTTACTGAACAGATGAAAGTCACATGGCGCTAGGTAGGGACTGTAGGGTGGATGTTGCCAGACCTCCCACTTGAAACGGTGCAGCAGTTCTCTCGTTTGGCTACCACCACTTTACGATACCTTGCCGGGAAATGGCCCGCTCCCCATACGCAGCACTAATTTCACGATGAATGTCCGTGCAATTCTTCCTATAGGAATCGGATTGTCGCACGCACCTCATATTTGGAGTGAACGTCCAGTTGACGCGCCATTGCATTTGGCCGCTATTCACACAATACTAGACGAGACACCACAGCGACCTGCCTAATAGACGTGTGGGCAGTGTCTGTCCTTTTCTCCGCTGTGCCACTGCCTTCGTAATGTCCAGGCCGTACTGTACCTCTGATGACGTCACGCTTTGGGGGGACTTGAAGGCGATATGCGTACGCTCCGCTTGAATAACACATTCTTTTAAATTACTTAAAGAACTGTTAACACCTTATAAAACCAAAACCTATCCTCAAATATTTGTTAATTCTGACATACAATGCATATCCTTCTCCGTAACGTTCTATTTCTCGCGTATATACCTTCGTTAGCGTGAGTACAGCCTAACACTTTGAGACATATTCTTGCGATTTTATCCATTTTCTGGTCAACTGGAACATTCACATCATACACACTGACAGAAAACATGCAGCCAATTACCATTACTATTTATTACAAATATAAATTATTTCTGTACCTCACTGTTTCCACTCCATGAACACTGCAGTTTTCCTGGACCTCTTACAGGAAGTTACACCAGTATGGAGTAGGTCTGCTCTCTTTGAAGCACTTTGTTGAATACACAAGTCGGTGTGAATTTTGGAAAAGTTATTTAAAAATATATTCACCCAAATATATATAGGCCTACAATGTCCGGACAGGTCTTCCAATTTCTTCCCACAGTCACAAATGACTAGGGAATCGGCCAACTGCATTGACTCCAAAGCCAGGGATTTTGTGACACACTTAGGATCGTCTGAATTCAGAAATACCATCTTATATGTATCTGACACTAACACACAAAATACTTTGTACACCTCAATTCCAAGTTCTATTGACATGTCTGATGGATACTTTAAGCCCCCTCGATTTAGGAAATTCAGATATCTTACTTCTGAAGGTAATTCATAAATAAGATCTGAATCTGTCAGAAATAAGATTTACAAAAAAACACACTGATGTTTGATACTCTTTCTTTCTTTTTTTTTTTTTTTTTCGTCGCACTGACACAGATAGGTTTTACGGCGACGATGTGAGAGGAAAGGTGTAGGAATGGGAAGGAAGCGGCCGTGGCCTTAATTACGGTAGAGCCCCAGCATTTGCCTGGCGTGAATATGGGAAACCACGGAAAATCATCTTCAGGGCTGCCGACAGTGGGGTTCGAACCCACTGTCTAACGAATACTGGATACTGGCCGCAGTTAAGCGACTGCAGCTATCGAGCTCGGTGATACTCATAAATAAGACTTGCATTTTCAAATACACCGAATTCAGATAAGCCGTAGGTCTGATTACATAAAAATATAGGGCCTACCTAATGTTACCCATGTTTATGACATAATAAAAGAATTAACTCACCATCTGGATGGGACACTCTTATTTCTCTCAGGATGTGATTTTCAGGAAAGTGCTTGATACACACAACTGTGTTGTGATTAACTATTAAATTCTCCCTGGGAATAGCCTTCTTCCATAACTTAACTCGTTCTTCATCAGAAGGAAACACAAATACCGGAGTGTACTCTCCTTGTTTATAATTGGCTTTGCAGCCAGGCACACAGCAACTCTTAGGCATGGTGATTTCCCTCACTGATCATCTTAATTCAAGTATATACAATTCGTGGTTAATAATAAAACGCAGAATGCACTAACTCAATTAATTTTACACTATAAAAATATAACTTTACATAAATAAACTACAAAATTAAAACCCTGGAAGAACGATCTTCTTAACCTATAGCTTCACATAAATACACGCTCACACTAAGTTTTCTTCACTAATTAACGAATTTCCACTTAATAATGCAGTCGATGACGACTCATTCTCACATATATTTGAGTGAACATGCGACGATCGTTAAAAATGTCAATAAAACTGCGAAAATCTATGTTTAACTCTACTAACTCATGTGCTAAACTTCCCCCCTAACGATCAGCTGATTGTTTTCCCGTGCTCGTTACAGTACGGCCTGGGCATCACGAAGGCAGTGGCTGTGCCCATGTTTGCGACACACAGCGCGCTGCTGCGGCGCGTTAGTGCAACTAACTTTTTGATCCACCTACGTACTTGTCGGACCGAAGTGAAACCACGCTGTAATAATACACATAAGCAAATATATTACATGGACAAATGCCGTAAGTCAATACGAATACACAAAGAATAAGTCTGCAAATCGTACCAAAGTCGTGACAAGACGAGGTTATCATAAAATAGAGGAAATAACGTTGCTCTTCTTTTCGGAGGAGTTCTTGCACATTTTTCTTGCTTCTTGTACATCTTAACTGAATTCTATACATTAGAATTGCACGAAAAAAGATCGTATTAATAAAATGTTGTGTTCGTCATTTAACACCTACTACGTTATTAAACGAATTATTCAAACATTCCAAAATTCTACTAAGCTGGTATTATCCAAATAGATTTACAATCCTACAGAAAAAGAAAATATGCTTTATACTCGAAAATGTCACACTAGTGATTTTCACAAGACGGCAGTGGTAGTACGTAAAATCTTGCAAGTTACGAAAAAGATATGACTATATAGTGTCAACATGCGAGATTAACGGTAACTATAAGATGTATCGGCTAACTGTATGGTTAGCGACACTGAATCCAACCCAACAGTTAGATAATAACTACCTCCAGTATTAACAGGGGAGAATGAGTAAGGTTGTTTCCTAAGTGACCACGTTTACATGGCGATTAGTTTAAGTGCATACACTTGTCGTAGGCTGGATAGACATGATCACAAGTTGACAGGTGAATGTCGTCAGCCGTCAAACCATCAACTACTGTCAACTGTTTGGACAAGTACAAATATTGAGGGAGAGCAGGCCACTTATTCCGAAACAAGCTACCTCACAAGCAATGCGTGAGTAACATCAGGCGCTGCATACAGGCACTCAGCTGTCTAGATGCCTCAATTTAGCCCCATAATAATAATAATAATAATAATAATAATAATAATAATAATAATAATAATAATAATAAAAATGCATTGGAATTGGCAGACAACTCGTCAGAAAGTTCCGCGTTTCCAGGAGACTGGGGAAACGCTAGTGAAAAGAGGGAGATTCTATACAGAAGAGCAGAAGAAGGAAGTAAGAGATGAGAAAATATGCTTCCCTTATTCTCGCAAATGTAACACTAGTGGTTTTCCCAACATGGCAGTGCCTTTAATGTTTTGTACAGAAGAACACGCCATTCCCTAATGAAAAAAAAAGAACACGGGCTAACTCGAGCAGAGTTTGGAAGACATTGCGGCCTGACTTAGTGCAGTTTTCAAAAAACCGAACGATTTCCAACCCCAGACTTTACAATGTCATAGTGAGTTCTGGAATACAATATTAGCGACAGAGATAGGTCTACACATTGCAAACAAGACCCAACAGATTTCTCAATTTTGTCCAAAACTGACTGGAAACGAACTCTTCAACTGTCGCGGTAAGTTTTGGTACAGTATGCCGTGGATTCCTTTCCGCGTATACGAGTAATACTAGATTTCTTTGAGTTCGTTTATCAAAAATAGGCTTTCTACTCACCTGTTACCGCAATGGGCACTGACACCTATCGACAACTATCTATGTTACCCGGCACTTTACTAATTGTTTGCTTTCAGGTATTTTATTACCTGTTACAGTAATTATGTGTGAAGCGAATTTTTGCAGATGTATTTATTGTGACGTTCAAGAGTTATTGTTATGTGTTTCATTTCAAGTGTTAAATACAGATTATTATTTTTGGTTCACATTAATTAAACTAATCTCGGTCAGTTTAGAAATGTTCTTCATCACCACTTCTCACCATGCCAATGCAGTTGAATGGCATCCAGAGTGTCACGGTGCTAGCGGAGTCCTGCCCTCACAGTCATTTTTTCAGATATGTGGACTATGTTTGGTTGAGAACTATGCTGGGACATACACACATTCATGCGTAATATCTGTTATTTTGGATATTTTATTTTTCACCCCTTCTCACCCCCGTGTCGATGCGATTGAACTTGGAATTAAACGACATCTGGAGTATCACTATTAATGTCAGCGACCCCGAAAACTATACATTCTACTTTAATATTCGTCGGTTTCTATTACTTTTATGCCCTTGCTGGCAGGACCTAGTGTTTACAGTGCACTGGTATGGGCTAGAGCAACTTTGTTACTTTCATTGACCTGTCTCTGTCTTATCCTTGGCTTTGACAATATGAAAATGACTGAGGTATGAGCGATGCTGGTAATGTCATTCCTTATGCAGCCAGTCCCTGTTATGAATGGTCTGAAAATGTTGCTCATAGGCTCGGTTGGTGCATGCATTTCAGTGGGATTGGCAGACTGATATGTAATAGGAACTTCTGACTCAGTGAGGAAAGCAACGGGAAATTACCTCACTCCTCATTTTCCTAGTACGCCTCTTCAGTTATGCCTAGGCCATCTATGACAGCTGATGGCAGAACTATTGAGGATCCAACCAGCCTTAGGGCTGAAGACTGAACATACATCTATTACTCTTATACTTCACCCCCTTTCCACTCCTGCCCAGAGGAGTACACACATATACACCCATCATCTCGGCCATTTTGGACTTTTTCACTCCTCACCCCATGCCGATGGGTGCTGAACTTGAACTTATAGCGACATGCGGAATGTCACTGTTCATCACAGCGACACTATTTTCGATTATTTTTATATGTCACCCCCTCTCCGCCTCATATGTGTAGCAGAATCTCTCCTTGTCCTAGCCTACATTTACGCACCTGCCTCCTTCGAACCGCAGGCCTGTATTCTACCGTACAATCCTTGAGCTGAAGTTCCCATGGTTACGGGTGGTCATTTCTTCATCCGATCCCTACAGTGGGGTAGTAAGATGCCAATATCTCCATAACGGGTGGTTTCTTAAAAACATGGTTTTCGGGGTCCGCAGGGCCTGGCCGAGTTTTGTTCTTCGCGTCGTGAGGCTTAAAATGAGCTTTGTCTGGTCCTTCTATGACAAATTTAATATTTCCCCCATATTAGCCTATGTTAATGTGCTAAAGCGCCTACATCTAGGGAACATAGCATGTATGTTGGGTATTCAGCCCGAAGGCTGGTTTGATCCTCCACAGCTCCACCAACAGCTGTCATAAACAGCCTAGGCGTCACTGAAGAGGCATACTAGGGAAATAAGGAGTGAGGTAGTTTCTCATTGCTTTCCTCACCGAGCCGGAAGTTGCTAGTACATATCAGTCTGCCAAGCCCACTCAAATGCATGCAACAACCGACCCTATGAGCAACATTTACACACCATTCATAACAGGGACTGGCTGCATAAGGATTGACATTACTAGCATCACTCATACCTCAGTCACTTTCGCTTTGTCAAAGTCAAGGATGAGATTAAGACAGATCAATGAAAGTACCAATTTTTTTCTAGTCTATACCAAAAGACATACTGTACTGCACTGTAAACACCACATCTCGCCAGTAAAGGCATAGGGAACATAGAGGGCTGTTAAAATTTCTTGTAGATGGGATTACCCGCAGGGTCCTAAAAGGCAAGTATACAAAATTTGGATCAGGTTGGTGGAACGGTATAGGAATAGACGGACGGACGGACGGACAGACATTCTGCTTTATATCGCCTATGATGAAAAGTCTCTTGCCCCTTATGAACTCTGTAAGGCCATCTCTTCTTGCTCTCCCCAGGTGGAATCGAAGAACTCTTATCTCCTTTTTTTCTTCAACTCCCAGGTCTCTCTGGATCCAAACTTCCGACCCTTTTAAATTCTTGGCATTCCGCAGGATTTGATAGGCTTTCATCCTGGATACCAATTGTACTTTAATCGCCCTATTCCCTTGGGTCCTTCCTATTCTGTGCACGTGATCCACGTCGGATTCTGTGCAATTTACTTTCACTTCTGCCGTGAGCACTTCCAACACAGAAGATAGTAATGCCAATTTATCCTCGATCCTATTCTCTTTAATCCCACGCATGAACAGGCATCTGCTAGGTTGGGCAAGCGTTGACCTCCGGACCTGCATCTCCAGCTCCCGTGCGCGCTGCTCCAACACCAAGCGATGTTCTTTTGCAATTTCCACTTCCTCCTTGTATTTATCCAGGGATTATTTTATACCTGCCAAGTCACCCTTTAGGCTATCTTTCATATCCTGACTGTCCTTCTGCGCCATGATGAGCTCCCTCGTTGTGTTTGTTTGGCTGACCTCCTTTATCACCTCCTTAATCTCTTCAATATCCTCCCAATTTAGTGGCCGAGGATTGCTTTCCACTCCTCCAATTACTAATAGCACCGCACTCACTATCGCTGCTAACACCATTTCAAACTACTTTACATCATATTTTAAACCACATACGTGATTGTTCCGTCGGCCGATGACCGCTCGGTAGATTTCCAAGACTATCCCCATTTTCCTTACGCAACAAACACTCAGCATTCCCGCACACACGTCTGTTTCGACTTCTGCTATATATATAAGAGGGCTGTTTCTTTTCAACCTTCGATGGGCTATAAAAAGGACACATTGACATAACAAAATTATTTTATCACTAAAAGTTTAGTAGCTTCAAACTTATTTTTCCACGTAATCGCCGAAAGGTTTAGGCATTTGTTGTATCGTGACACCAGCTTTCCGATGCCCTCTGCAAAGAAGTCTGCCTTCAGTGAGGTGAAGTGCGTCTTTGCAGCCTTCTAAAGTTCTTCGTTTGTACACCACATGTGGAGGTGTACGATCAGAGAACTTTCTACAGCAATCCCAGATCTTTCAATGTCTTTCACTTAGGACACTGGAAACTTTGTTCACGTTGGGTCCCAACAATGTTGACTGACGATCACAAAACTCAGCGAATGACGTCAGCCGTGATGTTACCAGAGTGAGGGTGAAGAGTTTACTGGCGATGAAACTTGGGTCCTTTATGACACTTCAAAAACCAAAGGAGAGTCTAAGCAGTGGATGCATCATTCTTCTCCGATCAAGCCGAAAAGGTTTAAACTGACACTGGCGAACAGGAAAACAATGACTGCCGTTTTTCGGGACCATAAAGGTGGTGGACTTCACGGAGCAGGAGGCTGTCGAGGCTCACATTAACTCACTGGCGGTAGACTTCTTTGCAGAGGGCATCGGAAAGCTGGTGTCACAATACGACAAATGGCTAAAACGTTCTGGCGATTATGTGCAAAAATAAGTATGAAGCTACTAAACTTTTAATGATAAAATCATTTTGTTATGTCAATGTGCCTTTTTTGTAGCCCATCGGAGGTTGAAAAAAGAAACAGCCTTCGTTCACAGCAGATTTGCTTTACTGTAAAACGACGTCGAACAACAATCAGTCCATTTACCTCGTAAGGCCAATTACGCAGTCACATGCGTTCCGCGATAGTTTTTCCTCTTCTACGAGCTATATCAAACCAGTCCCCGTCACTGCCGAGGTTGCATTCAACAAACAAAGAGACAGATGTACGCTTAATTCCGAGGCCTGGGATGGAAAGGATACACGAAGGTCGCAGCGCAGCTCCATATCTTTAAGTAGCTGTCAGAGACTAAATTTGGAACATTAATATATGTCTCATGCACACTCCATCTGAGAGCACCTGTGGCCTCGTTCAGTTCCGCACCGTTTATAATTACAAGCGGGTCTAACCATCGTCACCTTGTTTTCGGTCTACTTCTCCTGTCCTCCACGGCCGAGTGCAGTATTATTAATAAACTTTCACTCCCGTATAGGCCGGTCAAAATCTACATTAAATAAACAAAACATGATGTATCTCTGAGTTTTTAGTATGTTGTTTGGACCCATTAGGACTATGTATACCCAAGTTTGCAACTCTCAAAATATTGTGGAAAAAATTTTACACACGAAAAACCGTGAAATGTTTGGACTTGTTTCAGATTCTGCACTATATCTCCTAATCCATGCCCTATACGTTTCTTAAGAGCATTAAATTTGAGAGAACTACGAGGCTTACAGACCCCGCTCTGCGCTTAATTTAAAGCTAATTACATTACCTACAAATTATATTCTGCAAGTTCTACTCGTAGGATCAATGGTTTCGACGCAATTTCGGTCCAAAGATGGTCTAAAACTAAAAATTTACAATTTTTGGAAAACTGGCCTATCTTCAAAGTGCAGTAATTCCGTAACCAACTGACCTACAGAGATTCGGTTGGGCTTAATTTGTCAAACATTTAATGTTCTTAAAAAACGCATAGAGTAGCTTTCGACGAAAAATGCATGGATCCACAACTTTTTGAGAGTTGCAAACTTGGGTAAACATAACCCTAATAGGTCCAAACAATATAATAACAAATCAGAGATACATCATGTTTTGCGAATTTAGTGGTTTTTGTGTCGAGTTTGACTGGCCTAGTAAGAAACATGAACCTCACTTCTCCCCTCAGTGGATGGGGGCGGTAGATCTCTTCTGCATGCTGTCAATAGAGGTCAGTTGGCCATTTCTTAATAACATGACGCAACTCACGGGTCCTTCATTTCATTTCACTTGCTCTACTATCATCCTGGGAGAATACACAACCTAGGTACTAGAAATAATAATAATAATAATAATAATAATAATAATAATAATAATAATAATAATAATAATAATAATAATAATAATAATAATAATAATAATCTATACACGAGTGAATGTCTAATACTGAATTACAAGCCGAATAAATTAGGAGTATTCGAAAGAAAAATTATACGGAAAAAACTCGGTCCCTAAGAACTACAGAACTATGGAAATCAAGAAGTAATGTTGAAATATACCGGAACATAGAAAACATAACAGATACAATGCGGAAGAGGCGACTGACATTTTTTTTGACATTTATACAGAATGGATGACAACAGGTTAGCCAAAGAGATCTTCGAATGTCTTTGGAACAAGAAGGCAACAACAACCTGGATTCATGAAGTGAAGAAAGATTTGGAAAGAAACAACATAAGGGAAGAAGAAGAAACAGAGAGAAGTTTTAAAAATGGAAGGATTCCGAGGTCGGGAGGAAAAGAAAACATAGTGAGCGGATGGAGTGTTGGAGGAAGAAGAAATAATAATAATAATAATAATAATAATAATAATAATAATAATAATAATAATAATAATAATAGATTACCAGAAAATTGACTGTCAAAAAGAATATTAAATTATGTTAGCTCACTTAAGAATTCAACACCTTGGCTGGACGAACTTCGAAAGGACCTCAAAAACGCAAACATATGTGCAACAGACATTTTAGAAAGAGACACCTTCAGACACAAAGTCAACAAGTGGGAAGTTACATCAGAGCAACCAAAGCAAAAACAGTGCAGACCGAAATGGTCGGAAGAACGTAAACAAGCCTTCTCAGAGAGAATGAAAGCCTATTGGAAGAACAAGAAGAACCCAAAGAAAGCTTGATTGAGTTGTTTGCTTAACGTCTTCCATTATTGGGAGAATACGCTAATAATAATAATAATAATAATAATAATAATAATAATAATAATAATAATAATAATGTTAACATCGCGTCTGTGGTGTAGTGGTTAATGTGATTAGGTGCCACCCCCGGACGCCCAGGTTCGATTCCCATCTCAGCCATCCTCGAAAATGGTTTCCCGTGGTCTCCCACTTCTCTTCCAGGTAAATGGTATCTAACGGAACATAGCAGGTGAGGCCGCCTGGGCGAAGTACTGGTGCTCCTTCCCAGCTGTATTCCCCGACCCAAAATCTCACGCTCGAGGACACTGTCCTTGAGGCGGTAGAGATGGGATCCCTCGCGGAGTCCGAGCGAAAAACCGACTTTGGTGGATACACAGATTAAGAAAGAAATAATAATGCTATTGTTTTCACGATCCACTAACTACTTTTTCGTTTTTGGGAGACGCCGAGGTACCGAAATTTTGTCCCGCAGGAGTTCTTTTACGTGCAATTCTGTAAATCTACTGACATGAGGCTGATATATTTGGGCACCTTCAAATACCACCAGAGTGAGCCAGGATCGAACCTGCAAAATTCGAGTGAGAAGGCCAGACCCAATAGTCTTCGAAACGCCATTTTTCATCACACTCACTGCATCTAGCCGGGCTGAGTCCTTGTGTCCGTACATTTACTGCCACGTAATTGAACTCCTGCGGGACAAAATTCCGCCACCTCGGCGTCTCCGAAAACCGTCAAAAGTATTTAGTGAGACGTAAAAACAATACGAGTATTATTCTTTTTAGTCTCCCACATATTATACCGCAGGCCTTCAGCAGAGTCGGCCGTAAGAGCAAATTATTTGCATAGGCCCTGCCATTTTACAGCTTTTAGCAAAGGATTCGTGTAATCTATGAACAACAGAGTCTAATCCCTAGAACTATTTTAAAGCAAGAATTAATTCTACCAATAACCAAAAACTCTGACTTGAAAAATTAACGGGGAGATTAGATGTGTAACAACACACTGACAACAGTTTTTTTTTATGTATTTGATCATACTGGTGAGCAAAAAGGGAAAAATTTAGGAGTGTGCAAAAACAGTACATCATGCATTGTAGGCTACTTATGTACAAATGTTACCCAGTACAGTATATGAGAAGAAGTATTATCTATTACTTGTAAGAACGTAGAAAACAAATAAACTGATTTTTAAACAATTAAAAGAGTTTTAATACACTGATGGAAATGGAAAATAATAGCTTGCTCAAGTGGATAGGTCCTTTTCGACTGATGTGATTGCCCTTGATACACTCTGCAATCTTATCATATAACCTAGCTTTATTTCAAATACAAATTGTTTATTGTGCAGTTGGTGAAGTATCAAACACAGTGCTGCTCAGTCATGGCCATCCATCCTCCAAGACCAACTACAATACCCATAATGGCAGGAACTGGAGTGCTAGCTTGTGTTTGTTTTAATTAGTGGAATTCGTATTGTTACCAAATATGTACGGAAATTTGAATATTATTCATCGAAAATTATACTTATTTATAACCTTAAAAAGGTGGTATAGCCTCTTTCAGTGCCGTAAGAACCTGCTTATTCTTAAAAAGCTTACGGTATTTATTAGAACAATTCCGATGCTGATAATGATAAGCTTATCACCTTATGTTCTTCTCAGAACCTATTTCCTTTATATTTTCAGTTGCCTGAGCAAAATTTTTTTAGTTTAATCAAATAGGTGGTATGTACTGCGTGCCTGGATGAAAGTCCAATTACAGGGACAGAGCAAAAGCTTCAGTATTCAGATTTCCAAAAGACCTAATATTAAGGTAAATTGGTTAGGTGCATTCACAGGGAAAAATCTAACCAAGTGATACTAGTGTTGTGTGATTAATCATTTTGATATCATATTTATTGTTAGGGAAGATATTAAACCCGTAAAAGTTGTTGATCCAGTTCAGGTGCCACGCAAACTTTCGAAGTTACCTAATTATGCCTATTATAGCATTTTCCCAAATCAGCCCACGCACCTAACTACAAAATTAAATCAGTCCCGGAAAAATCCGAAAAATCATGACTAAGAGTTACGACTCAGGTATGAAGATCATTTTAAACGGGTACAAGAATGATGCAATTGAATAATTTTCAGTGTTTCACAACGGAGGAATGTAAAGGAAACCTTACCCCATTCCTCGCGAGTTGAAATGAGGATTACCTCCTTTATTTTATAAATTACGAGAGGATGATATGTTATCAATTCCGGTGAGTTTTAAGGTGACTAGTCCTTTAGATGTTCAAGAGTATCATACAGATATCACTGTGCCTACTCAACAATTCAGGTGAATGTTGGAGAGTTGAAATTTTGTTCAAGAAATATATTTGTTTGCATGTTTACATAATGGGCTGTGATTAACAATGATGTTGCATGGTATTTCATGAAAGGTTAATAATGTTATTCGTTGACATCTTATTTGCTATCCGGAGTTTCCTATGTGAAATATTTTTATAGTGTATATGTGTGTTTCAACCTGACGTTGATAAAACAGTTCTCCCTTCGTTATTTTCCCACGGAAATTAAAATTAGATTTACAACATAATTACTTGATAACGATGCTTCTGGTGCATAGTTATTCATATTTTGAGTTAACGAGTTGCATTTCAATGACGTTCGACTCAGAATAAGCACGTTTAATCTTCCCGTTAACCTCTCATGTCGCTCTCCGATGCCGGCCAAGTTTTTTCTGGGTTACGGTCTGATGTATTGTAGTTGGTCTTCACATCACAGCGTGCTAGCATTACACTTCTCTCAAGAATGTTTTCAAATGATCTCCAGCAATAAAACGAATTATGAAAATATTTGGTAAAGGTAAATAACTATCTTGAGAAGACACAATACATATTACACTACGATACATCATGTTATTATTATTATTATTATTATTATTATTATTATTATTATTATTATTATTATATGGACTTAAGCCTTCCAGAATTAATGAAATAATCATCAAATAGAACACTATCAAGAAGTACTTCAAGTTACTGCTGCCCACAACCTTCAAACAAGCATATGAAAAGAAATCCCTTAGCTGCATGATATAGCAAAAACGTTATATTCATATTTCATGACTTTTAAGTAACGTATATTATAAATTGAACATTATTAGACATTTATCCTAAAAGATTGGACAGGGCGGAATGCTACTCATACATGGACATAAATAGGACATAAATACGACACTGGAAAGTACGGCTTCCTTCTTAACTAACTACTAATACATGTACAATAGGAATGATGCGTGTCCGACTGCTACAGTCAAAGATAACATAGCATTTAGATGGAGACAATTATTGCCCCTAGCGCCCATTTCTGGAAGTACAGATGTCAAAGGTTTTATGTACATAGGTTTGCCGTCATTTAGCATGTTACTGAACTAGAAAAAGGATAATATTATGTAGCAAAAACGCTGCACTATGTAGTGTACAGTTGATTCTCATTACGGCCCGATTGCCAATAAAAATGCCTTTGATTGCTTGCAGTAACGTTCCTTCAATCCCATAACCCTAATTTGTTTCATTTTAGAAGTTGAAATATCTGTGCGGAAGCAATTGGGCAAGCTTGGCTGTATTTTAACTCTATTTAAATGAAAGAACAACATTCTTACGGGAAATATCCTGGTATATTAAAAGCACCATCTCCCATCTCATCAATATGTGCTATAAACTAGCAACATAAATACGACGTTCTACTCATGTCTCGAGGACACAAGAACTTGCATTCCTGGCTAATGAATGCCGCGGGCATCATTCCGTTTTGAGAGAGAAATTTAGTACCTCTCTGGCCCTGAACCAATCTCGTCCAAAGCAAGGGCGAAGGGATTTTCACCAGCAGAGCCCGTGACGCAATGGTTACCATAGTAACTCCGCTACTACCCAGGCGACTTTGTATTATCTTCTAATAGTAGCTCTTCGCTCTTGTCAGTTGTAATCCAGCAAACTGCAAAGTGTGAGTCAATGTTTTCGTGTAGCAGATTAGAGCAGATAAAAGCCGATCTGTCTGGGCAGAACAGGAAGTTCGTGCTTGCAGACCACATTCCTCATTCGTGCATTCTTCTCATCTCCACACAATACCAGCGCCTATATTCTGCCAGCAGCCAAGTAAATCGACTTATAGCTCATTCCATGTTAAGAAAACAGTATTGCTCTTATGACAGCAGGGTTGCTATACCGAACGGTTCTGCTCAACAGCATCACGGGAAAACGGCCGCATATAAATTTGTGAAATTCAGTATTTAACTTCAAGATAAAAAGTGGAAGAAGCTAAGCTGCAAATTACTTTTATGAACTAAAGGGGACTGGGGTTTACAGGGGCTATTTTTGGTTTGTACGGAATCAGAGGTACACTACGGCACATAAAAAAAAAACCTGTAAGGCAAATTGAGGCAGAAAATAGAAAGATAATATTTTTTATGGGCTCGTGGGGTGAGGGATGCATTTAATAAATTTCCCCATGCAACGCGAGGTACTACTGTGCTGTCGTATCGCTCACAGAAACAATAGTAAACATTAAATGCGGTCGTAAAATAAAGTGGTAAAATTAAAATGCGCTTAAGAAAAAACAGTTAAATAACAAAACCAAGCACAAATAAGACACACGGCAAATTGTTTTAGCAGTACAAGTTATGCCAGTCTTGAAATAGTGTTTGGTGACAACAGACTTAACATCGGCAGTCTAGATAAATACATAAGTTTTTCATTATAGTAATAATTGTATATATTTTATTTTTGTCATTACTGTTTCATGTTATCACTAATCTCTCTATCATTGACAAGTTTACGCTACGTAAACAATACTGTACATATATAAGCTTTACGCTACGTAAACAATACTGTACATATATAAGCTTGTTTTTAAGCGATTTGATAGAATCTGAGGATGTTCTTGTAGAACGAAACATGTCATTCTTTGTTTGTTAGTGTGTGTTTTACAGATATGTTTATAGTGTTTTAATTTACATTGTATTTGCTGTGTGTTTGACAGACTGAAAAGCCTTTGTTACATTTAACTAAGTCAACACTGGAAAAACATGGCTTCATTTTTAACAAATGATGTATCGCTGCACACGACAACAGCAAAATCTTTAGTACAAATTTCTGTACAGTACGAAAATAATAGAACACACAAATACTATGCAATATACAACCAACTCTCACTGAACACAATACAGGTACTCACTGGTTTAAAGTCTAAAACACACACGCAACAAATAAATACTGTAGATGACTTCACTACAGAAGTGAGTTAAGAGGGGAATTCCTCAAGGCAGTATTATCGGACCTTGATGTTTTCTTATATATATAAATGATATATGTAAAGGAGTGGAATCGGAGGTAAGGCTTTTTGCGGATTATGTTATTCTCTATAGAGTGATAAATAAGTTACAAGATTGTGAGGAACTGCAACGTGACCTCGAAAATGTTGTGAGATGGACAGCAGGCAATGGTATGTTGATGTATGTATGTATGTATGTTTAGTCATCAGCCCGAAGGCTGGTTGGATCCTCAACAGTTCCACCATGAGCTGTCATAGATGGCCTAGGCATCACTGAAGAGGCGTACTAGGGAAATGAGGAGTGAGGTAGTTTCCCGTTGCTTTCCTCACCGAGCCAGAAGTTGCTATTACATATCAGTCTGCCAAGCCCACTGAAATGCATGCACTAACTGACCCTATGAGCAACAGTTTCACACCATTCATAGCAGGGACTGGCTGCGTAAGGAATGGCATTACTAGCATGGCTCATACCTCAGTCACTTTCATATCGTCAAAGCCAAGGATAAGACAGAGACAGATCAATGAAAGTAACAAAATTGCTCTAGCCCATACCAGAAGACATAGTGCAGTGTAAACACTAGGTCCCGCCAGCAAAGGCACGGGGTTAAAAGTCAGGTTGTGAGTTTCACAAATAGGAAAAGTCCTCTCAGTTTTAATTACTGCGTTGATGGGGTGAAAGTTCCTTTTGGGGATCATTGTAAGTATCTAGGTGTTAATATACAGAAAGATCTTCATTGGGGTAATGACATAAATGGGATTGTAAATAAAGGGTACAGATCTCTGCACATGGTTATGAGGGTGTTTAGGGGTTGTAGTAAGGATGTAAAGGAGAGAGCATATTTGTCTCTGGTGAGACCCCAACTACAGTATGGTTCCAGTGTATGGGACCCTCACCAGGATTAACTGATTCAAGAACTGGAAAAAATCCAAAGAAAAGCAGCTCGATTTGTTCTGGGTGATTTCTGACAAAAGAGTAGCGTTACGAAAATGTTGCAAAGTTTGGGTTGGGAAGAATTGAGAGAAAGAAGAAGAGCTGCTCGACTAAGTGGTATGTTCCGAGCTGTCAGCGGAGAGATGGCGTGGAATGACATTAGTAGACGAATAAGTTTGAATGGCGTTTATAAAAGTAGGAAAGATCACAATATGAAGATAAAGTTGGAATTCAAGAGGACAAACTGGGGCAAATATTCATTTATAGGAAGAGGAGTTAGGGATTGGAATAACTTACCAAGGGAGACGTTCAATAAATTTCCAATTTCTTTGAAATCATTTAGGAAAAGGCTAGGAAAGCAACAGATAGGGAATCTGCCACCTGGGCGACTGCCCTAAATGCAGATCAGTATTCATTCATTCATTCAGAGTGAGGGACTGCACGAGGCTTGTACCAGAGCAACACAGAAGAAGGAAAATGAAGGAAGGCAACGAAGCGATGGCTGTTCCTGCCATTGCGCTTTGTCTCTACAAATACATTTATGAAAAATAAACTGTTATATAGTTATTTTAATAACTCAGGGCAAAAATTGCTAACCCTTTTTATCTGTCTTTCATAATACCTTACAAAGTACAGTATAATATCCCTTAATCACGAGGAATTATGGGTGTGTCAGAGGGGGTGTGTTCACTCCTTGTAGGTCCATAAGAGCGGTACTGTTTTCTTAACGTGGAATGAGCTATAGCACTAAAACCAAGACTGTGTGCTATTACCAAGGTGAAGTCAAGTCCCATTTAGTAGCATGGAGACCCAGCTAAGGCACAAAGTCGATACCACACAGCCGGCATACTCAAACTACCAACATCTTCAGCTACAAGTATGCTGTTAGCGATTTCAGCTCCAAGTACACTGAAAGCAATTTGTCACGGCGGTCCTGTGTCCTGTGTTCGTGGCTTGTCTGTGGCGTTAACCTCTGAAAATCCTAGTCGTCACGAGTCAGACAACGGGTTGCCATTTAGGTCGTTAGTTCCGCCAAGTGTGTTTGACCCTTCTGGTGTTCCACACGCCCCCTCTACTCCTTTAACCCTCCCAGGTCCCCATGCCATGGATCCTCCCTCCTTAGGTCATCAAGGTGAAGCCCAGAGTAGCCAAGACGTACACCCTCTTACGGTTTCCGGGGACTAAAGCTTGCGTGGTGGTGGCGCGCTTCGTCTTAAGTCCTTGCGGTCTCTTCCCCCGACTGTAAATTTCATGGCATCTCTGTGGATGAAGAGTGTTTTGCTGTCTGGCTCGCAGAACCCCGTCCGGTGTTCCGGCCGATGCGTCGCGATCGGACGCGAGGCAGGATCGGCGTAGTTAGCTGTGGGCGCTTCCTTCCTGGGTCCCATGCCCTCCCAAATTCCCGACCCCAATTCCTCCCCTTCAAACACTCAAAACACGAACAATCCCTAATCAAGAATCCCTCCTCCTCCTCCTCCTCCCTCCCCAACAACAGGGCCTTCTCGGTGGACTGATTAGCCGAGGACCTGTTACCAAGATACTTATCCCCACCAAATAAACCAAATAAACCCTCCTCTTCCAAGGAGCCAAGAAGCAAACCGCACCAAGTAAATAACTTACTCCCAAATGCCACGCCAAGAACCGGAATTCTAATCGCAAACATCAAGGCAAGAATTCTGCTCACTTTCACGGCAAACAATTAAACGCTGCCTTCTTCCTTCACACACGTAAGCTGCTTTCAATGAACTACAAAAACCACCCTTATATCTGAAGCAACAGAACGAAAGGAGGTCGCCGAGGCGGGTTTACTGGTAAATGCCGAAAATTCATTGCTGTTTTTCAAAATTATAACACCTGCAACCTAGTATTACAGTTATAAATTCGATTAACTTATATAAGTCACTGCATATACCGATCGTTACAGTCCTGCTGCAATCCTAAAAGCAACATTGGGCGGGGTTGACCTACCACGTACCGAATCGTATTGGTCGCTGTGCCATCCTGGTGAACGGACAATACGAGCTGAGGGCGATTGACCTCGAAAACAAAATCCTAAAACTATTAAAACATAAAACTACTAAAATTCCTAAAACACTTAAAACTATTCGAACCCACACCCTCACAAATACGCCGGCAGAGGAGCGCAAATGAGATAGGTAGCACGTGCGGATGACAGGATCCCTTCGTAACTCTAATCAGAGGAAGAAAACTAAATGATCCGATACTTTGAAGAAAGAAGGTATCGCCAAAAGCAAGAGAAGAATCAAGAAGATCGTGAAAAGTGAAGGACTCCCAGCGTTTCGCAGAACTAACACCGGCGGCGTGGTAAGAGAACAAGACTGGATCTCGATCTAGAGGTAGCTGGTACGTAACCATATAGCGGGTGGAAGCCTGCAAGCTCGTAGAGTTTTACAAGAGGAGTAGGCCTGTAACAAGCCTGTGTGCTTTCACCCCTCGGCATGAACAAACTGGGATTGTGTGGAGATCACTCAATCGTCTGGAGTTGGAAGATCCAAAAGAAATGGCAGTTCCCAGACCCAGTCTCCCGTTGCTCACTGACTTCGTTAAGAACATCTCGATTCGGTTTTTCTTTGAGTCCAGCATGTCGTCGTCATTTTCCTCCAAACCCACATTTCACTTGCTTCCAATAGTCCAGCTCTCACAACCGTAAAGTAATACACTCCTCTTGTTTTTAAACTTATATGAGTTTCCCTTAAAATACTGTTCAGCAAGAGCTATAGTTCTTTTAATTTCCTTGGTGTATCTATTGTCTTCAGTTATAATGCTTCCTAAGTAAGAGAAATGTTGCACTTGTTCTACTTTGAGCCGGGCTGAGTGGCTCAGACGGTTAAGGCGCTGGCCTTCTAACCCCAACTTGGCAGGTTCGATCCTGGCTCAGTTCGGTGGTATTTGAAGGTGCTCAAATACGACAGCCTCGTGTCGGTAGATTTACTGGCACGTAAAAGAACTCCTGTGGAACTAAATTCCGGCACCTCGGCATCTCCGAAGACCGTAAAAGTAGTTAGTGGGACGTAAAGCAAATAACATTATTATTTGTTCTGCTTTGGAATTTCCTATTCTTATGTTTGTATTAACTCCCCTGCCATCTTTGCACGCAACTCAAATTTTGTTTTTTTTACTATTGACAGGAGAAGATATGGAGAACGAAGCGTGCTAGGGTACGCTTTCAACCAAGAAGGAATCTCAACACTCCATGGGGTAAAAGTGTGCAAGTGTCAATAACAGTGCGTTTTCACGAAACAAACTAGAGATTAACCAATATAATAATGGTCTTCAGGACCTGCTCACCTGATGAGTTAAACTGAGCATTGCAGGAGACCATAGCCCTTTGGGAGATTCACAAGGCTATTTCTTTCTTTCTTTCTTTCTTTCTTTCTTTCTTTCTTTCTCTCTTTCTTTCTTTCTTTCTTTATTTATTTATATTAAGTTTGTAATGTTTCAGTGTATCACACAGAACATTCAACATTCTATTTAATTCCTTCTCAGAGTCTGCTACTATGCAAAAGTCAACAGCAAATCTAATACTGTGGATTCTTTCCCCATTTATCTTTATTCCCTTAGTCCTTTCCTTTAAAACACATACTGCTTCTTCAATAAACAAGTTTAAAAGATACGGTGAGAGTGGATAACCCTGCCTCACCCCTTTTTTTAATTCTTGCCATTCTTGTACATCCATTCACCGCTACATTTGTACCCTGATTCTTGTAAATTTTCCAGATGAGCCTCCTATTTTTCCAGTCAATTCCTACTTTCTTCATACACTTAGACAATAGTTCCCAGTTTATCATGTCAGAGGCTTTTTCCAAGTCAGTGAATGCTACAAACATCTTCCTGTTCATTTCTAATCTTCTTTCGTGTATCATTCTTAATGCAAGGATTGTTCCTCTCGTTCCTTTGATTTGTCTAAAACCAAATTGATCTTCATCTATGAGCTGCTCAATCTTAAATTGTATCCTGTTCTTTATTATATTCAGGAGTACCCTTGAGGATACATACTGTATACTTGAAGATTCTCGTATGGTAAATTAACTAGCGTGTAACCTATTTTGTTATTGACTATATATTGGTGTCTAAGCGAGAAGACATGTTTATAAATGTCTGTAATAGCGTTTAACGGTATCACACAGCATTCATAATCACAAATTACCTCACTTTCGGCCAGCGCTCATTGACAAGATGGCTAATTCAGCAGGAGAACATGTTCTTCGCTTGCCAGCATACGACTGTAAACTTAATCTTATCGAAATGGTATTAGCTCAAGTGAATAACTATGTAAAAATAAATAACGTCTTATTCATAAAACAAGAAATGAGGAAGTTTCTTTCGGCTGGATATCAAAGCGCGAGAATAAAAAACTGGACAAACTACGTGGACCATACAAATAAAATCGAAAGCGAACTCTGGAATGCAGACGAAATTCAAGAAGAGGAACAACTTTTGATGCATCGCCAAATGAATTTAAATTTAAACATTGTAATTGAAGACACGCTCGCAAAAACGGTCTAACCCTCATTTTGTTTGAAAGAAGAACATTTAAGTTTTGTGAATGGAACAAAAATAAATATACTGCAGTAGTGTCTTCTTCTTATTCTTTTGCTACACATGTGAGATCGCGGGTGCGAACCGTGTCACACATGTGAATTTGGCCCTGTTTTACGGCCGTATGCCCTTCATGACGCCAACCCTATATGGAGGGATGTAATCACTATTGTATGCTCTGTGGTGGTTGGTTGTGTGGTATGTTCTCCGAATATGATGAGGAGAGTGTTGGGACGGACAGATACACCCAGTCCCCTAGCCAGAAGAATTAATCAGAAGCGATGAACATCTCCAACCAGACCGGGAATCGAACCCAGGACCCTCCGAACCGAATGCCAGTACGCTGACCATTCAGCCAACGAGTCGGACTAATTTCACCTGGTGTATTGCATATCAAATCAAAGTATACAGTCAGGAGAATCTTTTTATAGCAATTTAAAGTTGTTTTATTTCAGACTAGTAACTCAATGAATTTCGGGAGGTTGTATACTCAATGTACATGTGTTAGTTTTATAACATACCTACCTGAATTTGTGATAAATGGAAAGGAAATACACGCAATCCTGGCAATACATTACATAATACACATAAGGAAAGTGTTGTTACAAACAAATAAGATATACTTTATCAACAAATGCAATAATCAGGTTAGCTACAGGTAATTAATTCTCTACCATAACCTAATCATAATCAGGAATATCAAAGAGTTGATCTTCTTCTTCTTCTTCTTCTTCTTCTTCTTCTTCTTCTTGCAAGGGGATTACATGCATTGGAAGCAAGATTTCTGTAGTATGTAGATACACAGGGGGATGTAATAGGCTATAACAGGGCTAGCCACAACGAGACTCGCGAGCCGCATGCGGCTCTTGAGTCAGTCTTGTGCGGCTCTAGACACCAACTAGAGTTAAATTAAATGATATAATTAATGGAATCTAACGACATCACTTGGCTGGCGGCAGTCAGTAGCAGTGATGTGCGGCTTAAGGGTACGTTTATGCTGCAGCCTGGCTGCTGGCACATCGCCAAGCCTCGCTGCTCGATGTTAGGCGATGATGAAACAAACCAATAGATCTCAATCGGTGCTTTTACCCTGGAGCCCGGCTCATAGCTGGGCTGATGGCTGCTATCCTCGCCACATCCATGGTCTCAAACACGTTTGATTTTCGAGCCTGGCTCATCGTCGGCTATCCAGTAACTCGGACTGTGATTGGTTATTTCAAGGTCACCCGCTCTCCCACTCTTCCTCTCTTCGCACTCTATACACACGTTCAGTGATCACTTGCTCACTTGCTACCTGAACCTGTCTTCGAATGCAATGCGATATGGAACCAGCGGCATGCCCAAGAGGTTCATATGGGATAAAAGGAGTGACGAGATGACGAACGGCCAGTAGACCTTTTTCTACGTTTTATGAGGGAGAGTGGCTTGTTTTATCATGTTTAAAAGTGAAGCTCCTATTTGTGTTTTAAATGGTTTATTGTTAACTACTACTTTTACTCTACCGGGCGAGTTGGCCGTGCGATTAGGGGCGTGTAGCTGTGAGCTTGCATCCTGGAGACAGTGGGTTCGAACCCCTGAAGATGGTTTTCCGTGGTTTCCAATTTTCACACCAGGAAAATGCTGGGGCTCTACCTTATTTAATACCACGGCGGCTTCCTTCCTATTCCTAGGCCTCTCCTATCCCATCGTCGCCATAAGATCTATCTGTGTCGGTGCGACGTAAAACAAATAGCAAAAAAACCTATTTTTTCTATTGTCTATGTGTTTATCTTTGTGTATTTTTAATTTGAATTAAATATATTATTTTACTACTATGCCAGTGCCTTATTCAGTTGTATTACGTTTAACTCTTTTTAATTTTAGAGGAAAATAAGGCAATTCGAATTAGATCCACTAATTATTTTAAATTCATAATAATTGTCCTCATCATTATCATTTTTCTAATCCTAGTCAGTGGGTTAATTATAATGTTTAATCCATTTCGTCTTATCTCGTACCATCAGGGGCCGATGACTTAGCCCACTTTAAACAACAAGCATCATCATCATCAAACTATGGAATGACGTGGTAAAAGAATGCGGAACGATTACGTCAACTTTGTTCTTTTATTCTTGCCATTTAGGGGAGCTCTATCATTACAAGCAGGTGATTTATATGAAGTACCTCGTTTTTAATGGAAAGTTCGACAGTTTTTTTTCAAACCGTAAACACATTTTGTTTAGGAGACCTAACTAAAGTCAACATGAGATACTCCATAATCCCTTATTTTACATTATTCAAAAGTACACTATTAAATTACGAAATGAAGCATTTGTAGCTTCATTCTTCAATCAACTCCCGCAGTACAATGCACTGAAAAATCCAGGCGAAGCATTTAAAACTTTTTATTTCACATTCAGAACACCAAATTATTGTAAGATACACTCGCCAACAGAACTGCGACTCACTCGTTAAAAAAAAATTCTGAATTAATTCCGCACTTCAAAAGCTTCAGCTGGAGCTGTGTTGTTTCTCCTCGACGGGGTAGCTCTTGGAAGTACGTCTTCGTAGTCTAAGTGTTCATCCCCTCTATATCTAAAATCAAATTATGCAAAATACAAACCGCCTTAACTATCAGTTCCTCTGTTTTCAATTTTCGACTACAGCTGAGAGCTGCCAGCAGCGTGCACACGGGGCTGCTGCAGAGTAAAAGCTCCATGTCGAGCAGCGTGGCTATAGTCAGCAGCGAGATGTTAGGGCGAGCATCCATGTGACAGCAGCGAAGCTGCAGCATAAACGTACCCTAACGTTATTAGCGCTGTAGGACAGTGGTAAGACATGGGAGGTGAAGATAGTTCCGGCGCCTTCCATTTGATAGTGCTTTGAGCGGGAGAGTGTGTCAGTGAGCCAGTGTCGTGAGGTAAAGCCAGTCGCGTTCACGTATAGGCAGTCGTGTGCTATGCTGAAGAAATCAATGACAGATTTAATGATTTGAGATCATTCCTAGAAAATCCTTTTTCTGTTGATGTTGTGAGCGATGGCAGTCCTGTTTCATCACCAATAACAAAGGATACAGCAGCTGTAGAGCTGGAGCTACAAGAACTGCAGGAGGACGAAGGACTAAAAGGACTCAAACGAAGTGGCATTTCTACCATAGAATTTTGGAAGAATGGTCCAGAAGAAAAATACACACTAACAAAACAGTGTGCCAAAAGACTAATTTCAATCTTTGGGACTACTTATGTGTTTGTGAATCACTGTACTCAACGATTAAATTAATTAAATCTACATATCGATCTGAACGAACTGATGAACATTTAAGTGAAATTGTGCGAACTGCGCTTACCAATTATCAGCCAGATTTCAAAAAACTAACGGCAAAAATGAACACTCAGAAAAAAGCAATTCTCAAAAGTAAAATCTCATTCCTTGATGTGTACCTGAAAAATAATGTTCTGTGTAGTGTAGAAAATAAATGTTCCTTCATATGTTATAAAATGAAAAACGTGTCTTCATTTTATAAACCATTTTCTAACATGCTCTCAATTTATGTCTCCTAAATTTGCGCCTCGCAGAAGTAACGTTAGTGGCCACCCCTGTAATATAATGAGTCTAAAATATCCTTGACTTTGGCTGGAAGTACAGACCTAGGTCTGTCGTCCTTACATGGTAGGTGTTAGCCGCTCTCGGCAAACGCGTTGTTTCAATCATCAGTTCACCACCACATACACCACATTGTTGGTGTTAAGGCTGCAATGTTCCATACAGTTCTTTAATTTCTGCTCTATAGGGGTTAGCCCATTTTTGCATTCTGACAAAGGCTCTCAGGTTCAACACTAAAATTTCCACCGACTGTATTTCCTTTAAATGATCCCTGCTGATACTAGCGCATGTAGAAATAGTTACTATTCATGTTGCTCAACAGATAGCACCACCTAACTCACTTTTATTTTTTTATTTTGAGGGTTAGACATTTTTTGCGAGCATGTCTTCAATTAATTATAAGGTGTGCATTTAAATCGCGTTCTGAACTTTGCCTGTCATACCCAAATAATCTTACCATTGTTCGATTTGTAGGGCATGAGGTACATTTTTCTGCAACAAACAAGTAAGTTATATCGGAAATTTCGAGGTTTTGACTAAAAGCCCGCCTGTATAAGAGTTTCGTCACATCATGTGATTGGCCTTTGCACAGCTTAATATATACAGTAGATCTGGCAACAGTGCGCCCCATTTAAGGCAAGGACACAGAACATTTCTTTCTTTTATTACTATACGTCTTCCTCAAAGAATAAGTTTGGAAATGTGGAGTTATTCCAGCAGCAATACAGCGCTATGCAGGCAGTTGCTAATTTATTGTAGTTGTAAGTTTCACCAAGAGGAAAAGTACTCTGAGTTTTAATTACTGCGTTGATGGGATGAAAGTTCCTTTTGGGGATCATTGTAAGTATCTGGGTATTAATATAAGGAAAGATCTTCATCAGGGTAATCACATAAATGGTATTGTAAATAAAGGGTACAGATCTCTGCACATGGTTATGAGGGTGTTTAGGAGTTGTAGTAAGGATGTAAAGGAGAGGGCATATAAGTCTCTGGTAAGACCCCAACTAGAGTATGGTTCCAGTGTATGGGGCCCCTCACCAGGATAACTTGATTCAAGATCTGGAAAAAGTCCAAAGAAAAGCAGCTCGATTTGTTCTGGGTGATTTCCGACAAAAGAGTAGCGTTACAAAGATTTTGCAAAGTTTGGGCTGGGAAGACTTGGGAGGAAGGAGACGAGCTGCTCGGCTAAGTGGTATGTTCCGAGCTGTCAGCGGAGAGATGGCGTGGAGTGGCATTAGTAGACGAATAAGTTTGAGTGGCGTTTGTAAAAGTAGGAAAGATCACAATATGAAGATAAAGTTTGAATCCAAGAGGACAAATTGGGACAAATATTCATTTATAGGACGAGGAGTGAGAGATTGGAGTAATTTATCAAGAGAAATGTTCGATAAATGTCCAAGTTCTTTGAAAATCTGTAAGAAAAAACTACGTGAACAATTGATATGGAATCTGCCACGCGGGCGACAGCCCTATTTGCAGACCATTGATGACTGATTGATTGATTGATTGAACAATGTAATGACAGAAGCATGTAAACGAAAACAAAATGGGCTTGTAATATAATGCGAGCCAGATACTGCATGCGCCGTATCGATCCAGTGATGTCATGGTCAGCGATAAGTTTCCGTACAGCGTGATTGCTCTTTCCTTACACACCTGTAATTGATGGTTTTAATGAGTTTCTGAAGGAAGTGTTTAGTGCGCTGTAGATTTTTAATGCACTGATCTCCTGGGAGAGTGAAAAGAGAATACCGAGAACGATTTCCTGGAGCACGAGTGCGAACGCGCTATGGAATCACGAAAGTGAGGGTTCAATGCTACACAAACATCCGACTGTCTTAACTGACAAAAACAATAGGATATGTGTGAACGATTTAAGTAATCACCCCGAAAATCGTTAAGGAAACTGGCTCAACAAAGTGCGGTTTCATATCCTTCTGCATGGCAACGGGCAAGTCATAAAAAGTCACAAGTGATCCAGCCGCAAGAAAACAATATTGAAATGAGTTTCTTCAGTCTGTCAAAACCAAACCAAACCAAACCAAACCAAACCAAACCAAACCAAACCAAACCAAACCAAACCAAACCAAACCAAACCAAACCAAACCAAACTCCATTGCACTACAGCCCTTGCAGGGCCTTGGCCTACCAAGCAACCACTGCTCAGCCCGAAGACCTGTAGATTGCAAGGTGTCGTGTGGTCAGCACGACGATCCTCTCGGCCGTTATTCTTCGCTTTCTAGACCGGGGACGCTATCTCACTGTCAGATAGCTCCTCAATTATAATCAGGTAGCCTGAGTAGACCTCGAACCACCCCTCAGGTCCAGGTAAGAATTCCTGACCTGGCCGGAAATCGAACCTGGGGCCTCCGGGTAAGAGGCAGGCACGCTACCGGCTCTTCAGTCTCTCAACAGTGGTGCATTATCCTTTGCCATCCCATGCCCGAATTAACTCGGAACTCAATACATTTTCCACCGTCCCAAACTCCAGTTAACTCGTATTTGAAACGTCACACTCTCTCCCAGTTCCGAGTTTCGTCTGATGCTAGAGCTCCGTTGTTCAACGTGAGGTGTTGTACCATGTCAATAATAATAATAATAATAATAATAATAATAATAATAATAATAATAATAATAATTTTACCGGGAGGTACACCCCAACGCCGCGCATTCAAATTCAGCGCCTAAAGAACTCCTCTATTGGCAAAATCTGGAAACTGAAACTATACCTGCTTAGAACATTACTCAGAAATCTGATGTAATTTTGTTATTGTGAGGTTTCCTGAACGGTGTGCATCTCTAATTGTTTTGTTTTCCATTCATCAAGAAGTTTGGACATTCTCTCATAGATGACACTACCAAAAATCTATGATCATGCACTCTGGTGCTAGGTACAAGAACTTATAATTCAAAGAAGTTTTGTATTCATAAGTTTTTTTATTGGTTGATGTTCATTTATTTTTTGGTTGGCAATGTTTCCTTTTTATTTCCGCCAGGTTTGAATCTAACCAATCCCTAATTTCTGTAATTAATTTTCTACCAATCACAGTCTTCTTCTTCTTCTTTTTTTTCTTCGATTTTGAGTGTAACTTTTAAACTGACCAATAAATATGAGAGGGTGTGGCTAGTTTAATCTTGAATGGTCTCGAACTTTCCCCGAGGGTTTTTAAACTGCGGATTTTCTCGTTTCTTGGTCAATTGATTGTCATCTTAGCGAGTGTGTGTGTCAAGCAGGAGGCTGGCGGCCTCTTCTTCAGCTGCTAGAACTTCTACAAGGTAATGGCCACATAACATCTTTATTTCTTGCTAGCTCCGCAGATTAACCCGAGGGAAAGGTCCGAACCATTAACTATGTAACCTACTTCTCTAAAAATGTAACTCTCTGCCGGCTAATGTAAAAACTTCATAAAACCTTCAACTGTAAATCGGGGATAGAGAGTGAAGTACCCTTTCGAGCTCCCCTTCATTTTGGTTCGAGGTGCCACGTTTTTGTAATCTTTCGTTTCTGCATTCGAGCAATAGAAGTCTCGCATTACCCTTCTTACTTCACCCTCCTCAGTAGGCATCTTGATGAATTGAGGTTTTAGAGCTGCAATCTCTCAAGTGACTTTGTGTATAGTCCTACTTGCAGTTCCTTATTTGCACTGAATGCATCTCCAATTACTATTTGGAAGCTTCCAGTTGCGTAAAATCTTAGTGTGAGAAGGATCATGAACATTGGATTCAGTGCATGATTTCGTTTAGTTTGTGTCCTTAATTGTAGATGTAATCTTTGTTCTAGTTCTTCAACTGCACGTTTTCCTAATCGAAACCGCATTTTAAATTGTCGATCATTTAGTTCTAACAAGGGATTCCTTCTATGTTGAAACACGCGAGGAGCTCTTTGGAGTTCAAACTCTCCATTCTCGGATGAAACATCAGAGTAATCCGAAATCCGAAAATAGCATAACCTATAGGCCGTAAGCATAAAACAGTGGAGAACAAACTACTTGTTAATAGTAGGATTATTGTTCAAATAATTACAATTAGCATTACTTACTATTTTACTTTAATCAACAGTAGGCCTATTTATTATTTTTCTTTGTTATTATGTTATAGACACCTAAACAGATTTATCTCTGACAAAAATAATAATTATATTCCTTCTGCTGAACTTAGTTCAACCAGGTTAATCTGAAAAAATTCACCAGTCAGATTTGATCTTCCATCAAGAAGACATGATCTTGGATTTATGTTTATACAACCAAAATTCTAAGTTCAGCTTGACTGGAGATCAGTTTCAGGTGGTTGAACTCAGGTTAACTTTTATGCAACCGGCCCTTAGGGTATCAGACATTCGTTTACCCACTGTTGCCCGCTTATCACGATTCCTGTACTCATCTAATGTTGGACTGAACAGGTTCCATTTCCAAAAATCGTGTAATGCCAGTGTCTCTAAATCTTAAAACAAGCTTACTGGACATCTTGCTTCACCAAAGCCAGGTGGCTCACGACTGAAAATCAAATATGTTTGTTCCCTTCACGACCGAATCGTGACCTGCTTGACCTCACTACATCGCGTTCACATGGGTAGTGGCTGAAGCGTGTAACGCCCCATGGGAACGAGCCATAACAATCGTGCATCTTTTTCTTCAAGATGTCAAGCAGAGAAATACTACTCCTCCTACAAGATCCTGCGTGAAGAAGTTATTGCCCCACGAAAAAGAAGACACGCGGGAACTGTCACCTGCTCAGCTGCAGAGGCTTGTTTTGCTGCAGCAAATTCAGACAGAGAAAGATAAAAATAGAAGCTTTAAAAAACGGCACCGGAAAAGCCACACAAACTGAGGAATTCTTAGACTCCCTAGTTTATGAATGCTTTAAGTGATATTTTATATCTACTTATATCTCCTACTGCTCTAATTGTTTTCTTTTCTAAGTTAAATTCCCACTTTGCTGACTCTTATTCTGAAGTTCAGCTCATAATTTTAGTTGTCTTCCTAGTTTCTAGTAACACAATCTACCTCATCATTATTATCTTCTGTAACATCACTACCATCATGTATAATTACAGTACTAATGCAGGTTTACAACCGTTACTAAATAATTTTGATTGTAATATTTTAAATACCTTGTTGCACTATGTGCATATGTAACTCAATGTTTGTAATATTATGCTAGCGTGTTGTTTTCATTTCATATGTGACTTTAAGGACTTTCATACGAGATAATACAATTTTAATTTGACGTTTGTTTTATAATTATAATGTAATTACTAATTAGTATACAGTATGTGTTTCACATCATTAAGTGTCTGAAGCATAATAAATAAATAAATAAATAAATAAATAAATAAATAAATAAATAAATAAATAAATAAATAAATAAATAAATAAATAAATAAATAAATATCCATTAAACAAATTTTGACTGGCAGCTAGAAGTAAATCAGGATGTGAGTGTTCATACCTGGTTACTGCCTGCCAGCATAGCATTGCAATTACCGGTATATTTTTGTGTTTCTTATTATTTAGCTATTGTTTTATACCGGTACGGTATATTATAAATCTTAGGTACTAATATCTATACAAATTAGAGAAAATGTAACATATCCCCCTGCTTCTGTTCGCCACAAAGCATTGTGGCGTTGTTCTCGAGTATTTCTGAGGCAACGTCTTCTTCTTCTTCTTCTTCTTCTTCAACATGACATCCCTCTTCCAAGCCCTCGAAATCTTTAAGGGGAGTCATGACTGAAACTTGGAACTTGTACAATTTACCACTTTTAACGACCAAATTTAAAACACACACACATATATTAACAAGATAGAGCATTGCACAATATTTGAAGTTGATTAATTAATTTGTTGCGAATTTATTCATAATTAACGTTTATTATTTATATTTTGCAGGAAAATGCTCCTAGTTTTCATTATTTTTGGGTTAAAATTTGGCAGACGTGTCAAAAATACTCAGATAAATAATAACAACTCTGAGTTTTGTAGTCAGGTATAAACTACTGGAGATAGTGACACAGTTTCCAACCTATGAGTGACTAGTGCACTATCCTAGACAAGAAGAAACTGAACTCTCTTCCAAGGATGCAAAAGAAATGACCATCACAGAAACTGCAAAATGGGATACATTTCGTAAGCAACGACATTGAGATGAATGGGGCCGGCGCTTTGAGTTAACTTACAGAACATTCTTAAGATGACGTTGATTAAGTAGCATGTCTACAACGATATTAAGCACGCCTGTTACTTTTCTAGCACGAATTCCCGAGGTAATTTATATTCCACAAGTAGAACCTGATAGCAAATGGTAATGAGTTTATCGTCAATGCCTTGTCTATGCAACCATTCTTTCCTGTCCTTGGCTACTCGTTTCATTTTATATAATAAGAACCATAATGTAGACTCTGTGCCAAGTCTTGAAGGATTTTTTCTCGGAGTAATGAGTTAAATTACTTATTTATTTATCGTATTTTAGTGCTGGGAGTGTCCGAGGATATGTGACTCCAATAGGTGACCTGTGCGTTTGGATGTGGGGTGATGATAATAACGTAAGGCGAGGGTGAAACCCGGCGTCGTTACATAGCCTACTCCTGTCGAATAACACTGAAAGCTTTACGCCCCATCCGACAGACGCCATATGTCCTCGCTCCATATCAGCATTGCAGAGAGGTTCGGAATTGAATCAGGCTTTTGGCACGCAATCTAGTGATTAGAAATTGCATACCACCACCTCCACTATCCTGCCGGCCAATATTCTGATGGTGTCAGTCCATGGCCACGACGTGGACTGTGAGTTAAAGAAAAGGTTGCATGATGACACTATATTACGAATGGAATGGATGTGTTACATAAAATATAACAAATCTCCTTCATGTTCTTCTAGTTAAAGCACCAAATACTTGCATTCAAATATGTACAGTACAGGATGGCCCAAAAGTCTGTTAACATTTGACGAGGCAATAGTTCACGGAATATTGGAGGTAGAGAGGTATTGGTATGACACGGGGTTTCATTGACACCAAAATAAGTAAACAACATGTCAAACAGATGGCGCTGGACAGCAACACGTGAGACCCGTGTACGGTATAAAAGGAGAGTCAGATGCGGCATGTTGACGTTACCAGGAAAGGCACTGTTGGTGAAGCTTTACTTACTTTATTTTTGTGTCAATAAAACCCCATGTCATGCCAATGTGTGTGATTATTACCTCTCTACGTCCAATATTCCGTGAAGATTTGCCTTGTCAAATGTTAATGGACTTTTGGGTACACCTGTATATTACCAGTGTGATGGATGTGTTACATTTTATTCTCGTGTTAGAAACATCTCCTACTCAGCCAAATATTACTTTGAAGCGAACTAATTGGCTAACTTCAGCACCTGATAAAATGCTAGCTAGTGGCTTTACGTCTCACCAACACAGATAGGTCTTATGGCGACGATGGGATAGGAAAGGGTGGGAAGGAAGTGGTCGTAGCCTTAATTAAGGTACAGCCTCAGCATTTGACTGGTGTGAAAATGGGAAACCACAGAAAAACATCTTCAGGGCTGCCGACAGTGGGATTCGAACCCACTATCTCCCGGATGCAAGCTTACAGCTCCGCGCCCCTGACCGCACGGCCAACTCGCCTCGGTACTGATAAAATGATGACGGCGCAAGATATCGAATTATTTATCAGTGTGGCCAACATTCTAACGTTCACAGACCCGGTTTACGTTGTTTCCGACCTCACCCGATAGTGTTCCGCCCAAGATAGTCTCTCTATCATCAGTTGCATGGCCACCATTCTAGTATTCGGCATAAGATTACCTAATTGTACATTTCCCTCCACATTTTTAGGATTTTGGCCTTAAAATAACCCTTGCTTTATTTATGACCCTCCTATGTTTTCTCTGTTGAAGGTCTTTCTCTGATTCCAAATCATACATTACATTGATTTAATCTTCAACGACGCGTTCTTCGGTTGGTTTTACATATTACACTGGTGTGTGATGTGTGTCACGTAAGGCTACACACGAAAAAGCCGCACTATTCTCTTCTTTATAATGGCTCATCACTGCTGCCAACTTGACTAGATAGGCTACATATTGAAATCATGAGACATCAACAAACTAACCTCAATCCCTCAATCTACTCGTAAGTAGATCTATCAATAATGGAGGTTCCCCTACATACGAACTGGACGAAATAAGACTGTATTATTAAAATGATGCGTTCGTCATCAATCAAGATTTCATAATTAAGTCGGTTTTCAAGGTCAAAAAGGAATTAAGGAAATGCACACTCTCTCTCACCCTCGTTTTATTTAATGTTATGTATTTCTGCCTTTATTTTGGTATAGGCTTTTGCTGGCAAGATGTAGTGTCTACAGTGCACTATGTCTTCTGGTATGGGCTAGAATAAAATTGTTACTTTCATTGATCTGTCTCAGTCTTATCCTTGGCTTTGACAATATGAAAGTGACTGAGGTATGAGCGATGCTAGTAATACCATTCCTTATGCAGCCAGTCCCTGTTATGAATGGTGTGAAAATGTCGCTCATAGGATCGGTTGGTGCATGCATTTCAGTGGGCTTGGCAGACTGATGTGCAATAGCAACTTCTGGCTCAGTGAGGAAATCAACGGGAAACTACCTCACTTCTCATTTCCCTAGTGCGCCTCTTCAGTGACACCTACGCCATCTATGACAGCTAATGGGGAACCTGTTGAGGATCCAACCACCCTTCGGGCTGAATACCCAACATACATACATTTTGGTATACGCATTACTATAACCTTATTCTTCGGTGTTTGGGCGAGTTGGCCGTGCGGTTAAGGACACGCGGCTGTGAGCTTGCATACGGGAGATAGTGGGTTCGAGTCCCACTGTCAGCAGCCCTGAAGATGGTTTTCCGTGGTTTCCCATTTTCACACCAGGCTGTATCTTAATTAAGGCCACGGCCGCTTCCTTCCAACTCCTAGGTCTTTCCTATCCCATCGTCGCCATAAGACCTATCTGTGTCGGTGCCACGTAAAGCAAAAAAAAAAAAAATCGGTGTTTGCCTTGTGTCACTTGTCGGACTGAAGAGAAACCACGCTGTAATATTACACGGAAGCAAAGCGGATAAAAATACACAAAGGCTAAGTCCGCAAACCGTACAAAAATCGTGACAAGACAAGGTTAAGTGAAGTTGAAAACAAAATTTCCTTCCATTTTGTAACTTTTTTTATGATAATAATAAATAAAATCATGAATAAAAATATATAAATAAAATTACTCAAAAACTTAATAAAATTAATAAGCATAATTAACCGAAATGTCCGTAGTATGGGCGCCAGAGTTCACCAGAATGGATCCCTCGAATTTAGATAAGAGCATGATAAACTTTATACCGGGCGAGTTGGCCGTGCGCGTAGAGGCGCGCGGCTGTGAGCTTGCATCCGGGAGATAGTAGGTTCGAATCCCACTATCGGCAGCCCTGAAGATGGTTTTCCGTGGTTTCCCATTTTCACACCAGGCAAATGCTGGGGCTGTACCTTAATTAAGGCCACGGCCGCTTCCTTCCAACTCCTAGGTCTTTCCTATCCCATCGTCGCCATAAGACCTATCTGTGTCGGTGCGACGTAAAGCCCCTAGCAAAAAAAAAAAAAAAAAAAAAAAAAAAAAAACTTTATATCCCAGGGCGTGTACATAATGCTGCGTACTGGTACATCTGCTGCAGGCCTTACCTAACCTCCTGAAAACGACTAATTAGGTAGGAACTGCACCTAGGTTCATCAATAACACTGATTCTAAAATAGCTAACTATATTCTTAACAAATTCCGTGCATGAGCACCTCATCAACATACAACATTATACATATAATACACACATAAAATATTGCTGGAAGACTCCATATTTACAACAACAACAAAAATAATGAAAATCGTGGGAAAACGAAAGCGAGAACTAAGTTACCATTTGTAAATAGTCCGATGAATAATGTACATGTATGAAGATAAATACCCTTCACTGTCTCTATATCAATTCGATTTACCGATTCTCATAATCGGCAGTTATCACATCACACAGATACTGTACCTTGTACTACTGTGTTCACATATTTTAACACTTGTTGTAAAGATATATACACACGTCTGTCGATCCTCAACATATAAATCTATGGAAAGTCTGAGATAGCTTTCACCAACATATAATGCTAGGCCGCCACAAGTGCTACAATACTTAATGCGCAAGCACTCTCCACAATCAGCCACTTTCCACAAACATAACAAGACTACGCTCCACGAACGTTTGAAGTCCAGTCCATTGCAGCCGTGTCACTCCAGTACCGTGTATCAGCACCACTTCCTTCCCGTACAGTGCGTCAGTTGTCGTTCCTTCATACAGTGTTACTGCTTGTAGTTGTAGTAGTCTTCCTTCTCGTTCCTTTACAATCACCCTTACAATGTTTCATTTACAATGCCTCATACCATGTTCTTGGTTGCCGCCGTATGATCAACCTTTATAGACATCAACATCCCCCTCCTCTCAGATGATACGTCTGGATTGGTGCTTGCCAGCCAATCATGAGTGATCTCAAATCAAGACCAAGCCCTGAACTTCTCCTTGCTTCCAAGAGAATAACAAACACTCGGGAGTTTTACATGAATCACCAAACTTCCCTGGTACAACAACAAGCTTATCTCATCAGGCTGGGATATATACATGAGTAATGGAATTTCCTGACACAAGTACATCACAACAGACACTGGGGTAGCCATATGACTCATTCAAATTACCAGAGTTATTACAGCAATGTTTTCCCACTCGTGCAAAACAAATTACTCATACCTACATATGTGGATATCTTCCAGCTTACCAATATAAATGGCAAAATATACAAATGAAATAATAATAATAATAATAATAATAATAATAAGAAGAAGAAGAAGATGAAGAATACCAGTGCTATTTAATGGTTCCACGTGCTCCTTAAGGGGCTAAACGAATGTATATATATATAATAGAAATCGAATACTGACAATAATATCTATAACTTCTACATATAATTCGGGGGTGTGATATATGTACTATCACATAACGCCCCCTTGGTGAATCGATGATATCATATATTATGATTCACCATAAAACAGAACTTCATACATAACCTTATAATGGCATAACTGAACACATAATTTACTGTAATAATGATATATACATTGCGTCTACTGCATTGTATTCGCACACACGAAATACAATTTGTCCAAACAATAATAATAATAATATGCCTATATACACACAACTCTGATTGTTTCATATAGCATTGAACACAATCCCTTTTTGCTACTGTACACATACATTAAAATTGATAATATATACATCCAAGGTGCAGATCCTATCTCTTATATCTGCGAAGGCTATAGATATTAAATGTCCGAAGGACCTTATCTTCAGCGGTTAGGAGCCTATAAGCACACTTGCCTATTCTACTGTCCACTGTATACGGACCCTAATATAAATGAAAAAACTATACATAAACTTAACATCAGCATCGATAGACGAGGAATGCGAACCGCAATACAATCTAACTACGTCTAGAATCCACACTATCTTACACACAAACATTCATACCATCCAGTCACACAAGAATAATACAAACTTTCATTCGGTACATTCATAACCAAGAAATCACTATTTCTGAAATGCGCGGGAATCTCACTACGTTTACTCTTCCACAAACTCATAATTAATGCAAGCAAACAGATTACATACTTTTTCATACATTCCTCATCGCTATCACTCAGCGCGTCGTTCACATCATCCACATATCTCTCAGAATTAAATAAAACATTACGAACTCGCTTGTCAAACATACGTACTTCATTCTCACTCACGCTCACTCGATTACTGAAATTCTTACCATAATACACTTTGAAATTGCTATCATTACCACTGAATGACCCAACAATTAATCCATCTTCACCACCTTCCATATCAGCTCCTACTTGCACCACTTTCATGCCAACAACACTGCTACTTTCGACTCTCTTATCAGAAGTTTCATTAATCTCAAAGTCACCATTTTCACACATAATGGACCTAACTTTACTCTCCTCACGTACACTTAAATCAACAAAAACATCCTCATGATGTATACTCCGTGAACACTCTTCACTCACAAAACAACCTTCATCAACTTCACAAAAAACTTCACTTTCAATTTCAGAAACTTCCACAAGATTATCGATCGCAACACCGCTATTACCATCACCACTAGCACAAAGTAAGACATCCGACACATCATTCTTACTTTCATCACGCCCCCTATTCTGAAAATCTCCCTGAACACAAAACACATGGTCATACAATAATTCCTCTTTCATGTCTACCTCGTAACTTACCTGTTTCATCGCGTGAATAGGAATTTCGGTATCGGACTGCCTATCTGACCCAACTAAGAAGTCCGATTCCGGTTTAAATTACTTGACGTAGCTTGTTCACTGTTATGTCTCGGCACTTGATCTGGCGGTCTTTGATCCGTACGCCCCCTACTTTCTGATTCCCCTTGATTAGGTCTTCTGCCATAATATTCCTGGTGATTAACTCCCTGATTAGACTGTCTATTTCCCCTTCCGGAATTACCACCCTGATTCCCTTGCCTAGAATGACTGAAATTCTGATTATTCCTATCTCCCCCTACCTGATTACCTTGTCTCCCATTATCCCCGTAATTCCTACCTTCAGTTTGCATAGTCCTCCCCTGCCCTTCCAAAGCATCAAACCTCTCTAACAGCTGCTCTAATTCCTTAATCGTAACAATATTCTGCATACATGCAGCTAATCCGACCTTCTCAGGAAAATGCCTCAACATCTGGCGGACTGTATCTCTCTCCGATGCTAGACCTTCAATATTCTGGCTGATCAGAACATGCGCTAAGAAATACTCCGTCATAGATACACCTTCCTGAGGTCTATATTTGCCAAATAGCACGCGATCTCTTTCCCTTCCCTGAATAGCTTCACTCCAAAATTTAGAACTAAATTTCTCCCTAAATTCCTCTAAACTCGAAATACCCTGTCTATAAACTTGAAACCAAAATCTCGCTTCTCCAACAAATGCAACATCCAACAGCTCATCAACCATACTCCAATCAATCAAACCATCGTCAAGATTCTTGCAAAACCGTTTCTCCACCGTTTTCAAGAATTCCATCGGATTAAACTGTCGGCCATTAAATTTGGGTAATTCAGAGTCCTTCGTACAAGATACGTTCCTATTATATATACTAATACCTACTTGGATTTGACTCATCTCCTGCCTTAACTTCACATGACATGATTTAATTCCTTCTTCCACTACCATTCTGGCATTTCCTTCTACTGACTTGAGGTCTTTCTCCAATTTCTCAGTCTTTTCATCTATTCGCCTCGCTAAAACATTCTGACTGGTTTTAATTCTATCTATTTCTTCGACTTTATCTTCCACTATTTTTATTCTCTTGTCACATTCCTTGCTGTTTTCCACAAATTCCTTCCTAACTACATTAAATCGGCATTCGATTTTCTCAGTCAATTCCAAGCATTGAGCTTCTACCTTATTATTGACTTCCTGAATTCCCTGCTTTGATGGTCAAACTTCTGGTTTAATTCATCTATTCTACTATTCACAGCACTACTTAAACTATCAATTTTACTAGACAATTCAACACTCACTAAATTTAACTCCTTACTTTGATTCTCAATCTTACTGGACAATTCCGTACTAACTGAATTTAATTCACTATTAATACTGTATATTTCATTACTTAAAAAACTCAATTCACTCTTCAATTCTTTACTCTGACTATCAATCTTACTGGACAATTCAATATTATTATTATCGATTTTACTGGACAGTTCAACACTCACTGAATTTAACTCCTTACTTTGACTATCAATCTTACTGGACACTTCATCACTCTTACTATTTAATTCAACACTTTGATTATCAATCTTATTGTTAACAACATTTAATTCATCCTTGAACTCTTTATTTTGGATAAGAATCAACTGTAGCAAACTACGAATGGAAGCCTCCTCTAAATCCCCTACATTCTGAGTTTGAGACGGGTTACTCGGTTCCTCACCTATCGTTACCGATTGATCTTTCCTACTATCAGCCATTTCGCTTTTCTCACTTAAATTAGATAAACTCAATGTGGTGGAATTCTTTTGACTTCTCTTGTCCTGATTCATAGTACTAGTAACTTTAACAACCTCTCTATTTCTCAGTTTTATAATACTCGACTCACTACAACATTTCTTCATACTCCAACATACAAATCACGTACATATAAAACACTTCACTGACATAGTTTTCAGAATTCCATCCACACCTGACAAGTGCATCTACGCTTATAAGCCTAACAGATGTACCAATCATTCAGCCACACGTTGGGAAGCCAATTGTAACTTTTTTATGATAATAATAAATAAAATCATGAATAAAAATATATAAATAAAATTACTCAAAAACTTAATAAAATTAATAAGCATAATTAACCGAAATGTCCGTAGTATGGGCGCCAGAGTTCACCAGAATGGATCCCTCGAATTTAGATAAGAGCATGATAAACTTTATATCCCAGGGCGTGTACATAATGCTGCGTACTGGTACATCTGCTGCAGGCCTTACCTAACCTCCTGAAAACGACTAATTAGGTAGGAACTGCACCTAGGTTCATCAATAACACTGATTCTAAAATAGCTAACTATATTCTTAACAAATTCCGTGCATGAGCACCTCATCAACATACAACATTATACATATAATACACACATAAAATATTGCTGGAAGACTCCATATTTACAACAACAACAAAAATAATGAAAATCGTGGGAAAACGAAAGCGAGAACTAAGTTACCATTTGTAAATAGTCCGATGAACAATGTACATGTATGAAGATAAATACCCTTCACTGTCTCTATATCAATTCGATTTACCGATTCTCATAATCGGCAGTTATCACATCACACAGATACTGTACCTTGTACTACTGTGTTCACATATTTTAACACTTGTTGTAAAGATATATACACACGTCTGTCGATCCTCAACATATAAATCTATGGAAAGTCTGAGATAGCTTTCACCAACATATAATGCTAGGCCGCCACAAGTGCTACAATACTTAATGCGCAAGCACTCTCCACAATCAGTCACTTTCCACAAACATAACAAGACTACGCTCCACGAACGTTTGAAGTCCAGTCCATTGCAGCCGTGTCACTCCAGTACCGTGTATCAGCACCACTTCCTTCCCGTACAGTGCGTCAGTTGTCGTTCCTTCATACAGTGTTACTGCTTGTAGTTGTAGTAGTCTTCCTTCTCGTTCCTTTACAATCACCCTTACAATGTTTCATTTACAATGCCTCATACCATGTTCTTGGTTGCCGCCGTATGATCAACCTTTATAGACATCAACATCCCCCTCCTCTCAGATGATACGTCTGGATTGGTGCTTGCCAGCCAATCATGAGTGATCTCAAATCAAGACCAAGCCCTGAACTTCTCCTTGCTTCCAAGAGAATAACAAACACTCGGGAGTTTTACATGAATCACCAAACTTCCCTGGTACAACAACAAGCTTATCTCATCAGGCTGGGATATATACATGAGTAATGGAATTTCCTGACACAAGTACATCACAACAGACACTGGGGTAGCCATATGACTCATTCAAATTACCAGAGTTATTACAGCAATGTTTTCCCACTCGTGCAAAACAAATTACTCATACCTACATATGTGGATATCTTCCAGCTTACCAATATAAATGGCAAAATATACAAATGAAATAATAATAATAATAATAGAAATCGAATACTGACAATAATATCTATAACTTCTACATATAATTCGGGGGTGTGATATATGTACTATCACAATTTCAACTGAACTAATCTTTATAGAGGAGGTAATGTTGCTTTCATTTACGGAGTAGTTCTTGCAGTTTTTTCTTGCTTTTCATACAACCTAATGGCATTCTATACAAATGCGTTCGACGAAATAAGACCGTACTATTAAAATGCTGCATTCGTCCTGGTCCACGAACTACGTTGTAACCGTCCAGGCTTCTCCAGCCCTACTAATGTAATATTATATCATTTTACGCGATATCATTTGATATCAAGTTTATCCGCCATCGGCAATTATTTGTAATAACATATTTATTCAACGTCAATCATTTGTAATCAAGGCTTTTTTGAATCATATTGTATATATGATAACATCGTTTTATTAAGAAGATGTACAATATTATAGGGAAGGATCCACCTTTCAATACTCCGTAGTAAAAAGTAGTTACAACCTGTTTATTGGGACCGGTTTCAACACATTTCAAGTGTCATCATCAGCCAATTAGCGAAGATCTTAAAACAACTAATATATTGAACACAGGCAAAATATTAACATTGTATCATATTGTAGCAATTCAGTTAATGTTCAAAACACAATAACATTAACTGAATTGCTACAATATGATACAATGTTAATATTTTGCCTGTGTTCAATATATTAGTTGTTTTAAGATCTGCGCTAATTGGCTGATGATGACACTTGAAATGTGTTGAAACCGGTCCCAATAAACAGGTTGTAACTACTTTTTACTACGGAGTATTGAAAGGTGGATCCTTCCCTATAATATTGTACATCTTCTTATTTCTCTATTCAATACGGAACAATCATGACGTTTTTAACTTTAAATCGTTTTATTATTTAAATTATTATATTATGTAGAATAGGAATTCATTATGTTGTAAATACGGTCAATATGTTGAGACATAGTTGTTTTCATTTCATCTCATATTTGTGTATACGGAAAGTTATTCTTAAAAGCTGGGATTTTGCGTGAGTCATGGGTTTTGGCGAAGGCAGTAAACAGCGACCTGCGCGCGAGGCTTGCATACCAGCAGAGTACATCATCGCCACGCCTACTGGACTTGTCGAGGAAGAAGAGAAAGGGAGTTGATAATTCGATCTATCCAATCAGATACTTCGTTGTATATGAGTTTTGAGATTGAACTGTTACCAAGAGTGGGGGTGAGCCCGGATATATAGTGATTCTCACCACGAGAACAGGACCTAACAAAGTACAACTTCTGCTGTGAAGCTAACAACTCCATCACTACTACTGCTACTGTGAACATCTACTTTGAAGGACGTTATTTGATTTTTGAAACAGTGTGTGGTCGCTCCGCGGCACAGTTATTTTTGTACAATGTGTTGTCGCTTCGATACAGTACTTAGGTGCGGTAATGTTATCGGATCTGCGTGAGACGAAACAAGCTTACGGCTTGTGTTATTTTCAGTAAATATTCTGGACGAAGAACTATGTTTAGTTCAAGTCTACAAAATTTGGTACAAGTCTGTACCGTATAAATAGTATAGCTCAGTTGGATTGAGATTTCTACTACAGTACTATGGAAAAATTCATATCTCTGAATTTTCTCCTCATACGATCAACGCTGATCAGTTATTACAAGTATAGGGCCAATGTCTAATTTAAAGACTAGGCAAGTAGGGAGTGGTAGTCCAGATAGTCCGTACCATATCATAGAAGGAAGGAAGGATGTCCATGGAGCAAATTCTACATCGAGAAGAAGAGAACGAGTAACCACGGAAACTAGATGACTTCAACGGAAGCTGCAATTGGTGAGCTTCAATTATATAAAGCAAGCAATAGTAAATTCAGTAAAGTAAATTATAAATCCCTCCACGCTTTAAGGAACTTTTCCGATTCATCTCATTTTTTTGTATAATAAATTCATTTGTATTTTATATTGCGTTAATTTTCTTTCTTAAGCGATACTTAATGGTTAATTATTTAAAATCCTACCCCTGTGATTTAATTATAAGTCTCTATGCTAGTAAATATAAATTTTGGTTTACAGTTTTGTTTAAAACTGTAATCCTGGCGCCCAAACATTACATAGAGAAATGGGAAACCATGGAATGTTAATTGTTTCTATTTGCGTGGCAATTTGCGGGCAAGCCACAAATAGTTTATTTGATATTCATGTGTCCCAAGATAATAACTTTCATCTCCCCAAGTGTCTTGATGAGGGGACGAACAGTTACAACGTTATTGAATGCATAATTCCAACATGCCACAATTCTACCGCAGGTCGGTAATGTCTTTGAGGTTGAGCCGGAGGTACTCCTGAAGCCTGTGGTAATGTGATGGGAAGCGCCCACGGAAAATAAACGGTGGTTGGTACGCGTTGATGTTGATGGGGTGGAAGGAGTACCTTTGGTTGTAGGGCTGTTTTGTCATCTGTTATGTAACAAAAAACACACACACACAACACGCCATCACTGGTATACAGTATGTGTTTGATCGACTGTACAGTTGAAGGTGTGCCGTAAAACTACCTCTGTCGACAATCTGTATCCATTTACACAGGTGAAAAATTATATGTTGCCTGGTGGCAACACTATGCAGTAGAACAGGGCCTCTTAGGAGGCATGCGCCTGGTGCATGCACTGTGCACGGTGCAAAAGACGAGTTCGCTTGGTCGACCAGAGTTCAGACCCGCTCTCCTCGATTTGGAGCAATAGCGCTGTCTCTCTCTTTCCCCACGCCTGTCTCGCTCGCTTCCCCTGTCTCCCTCTTCCTCACTTGCTCCGTAGCGCTCCAAATCCGAGCTGAGTTGAGCCGAGTTGAGCCGAGCTTAGCTGAGTAGCCCAGAGACGAAGCGTTGGTTCGAGCCGAGCCGAGCGGGACCGATGCACTGTGCACAGCAACTCTGCGCCACTGTTTGCACGCGTGAGATTTTGGGCGTTTGAGAGGCCCTGCAGTAGAGGGTTAAAATGAAAATTTAGTTGTCAACACCGGTCGCAAATGGTATGACACCTTCCAGATCCCAGCTACTCTTTCAATGTCTCTTCTGTTCAACGCGGTAACAGCGCTGGTGACCTGCTTCCTGGTTACCGTGAATTTAGTTTGCTGAAGGTTTATGTTAAAGCTAACCTCCTCACATTTTTGATGTTGTACACAACGAAATGTACCCGGGTTTAAGGGCTAGAGCAGAGAGGGGATCGGGGGGTGTATGGCATAAAAATTGAAAAATAAAATAGCTACAAAATGGTAAGCCTTTTTAATGCTCTCTGAGCGAATTTCGATAGAGACATAAAGGTTGAGCTTACCAACTATAGTGCGGAGAAAAGTACTATACAGGTAATCCCTGTTATACGCGGATTCATTATCCGCGATTTCGCATATACGCGACTTTGGTTTTACGCGAATACGGTATGCGCGGCAATTCCGCGGAATGTAAATATCCCGTATAACGAGGTCTACCTGTACATGAAAACTTTTAACAAAGGGACAATAATTACACATGTATTCAAATTAAATAGAAGTTCGGCGTGATTATACAATTAAATGTCATTTAGTATTTGACTACAAGTATAACTGAACAACCATCCGCTATTAACACTAATGGTGGTGATTCTTGTTTTAAGAGGAAGTACTACTGGACAACCATCCTCTACTAACACTAATGGCGGTGGTGATTATTGTTTTAAGAGGAAGTACTACTGGACAACCATCCTCTATTAACACTAATGGCGGTGGTGATTATTGTTTTAAGAGGAAGTACTACTGGACAACCATCCTCTATTAACACTAATGGCGGTGGTGATTATTGTTTTAAGAGGAAGTACAACTGGACAACCATCCTCTATTAACACTAATGGCGGTGGTGATTATTGTTTTAAGAGGAAGTACAACTGGACAACCATCCTCTATTAACACTAATGGCGGTGGTGATTATTGTTTTAAGAGGAAGTACAACTGGACAACCATCCTCTATTAACACTAATGGCGGTGGTGATTATTGTTTTAAGAGGAAGTACAACTGGACAACCATCCTCTACTAACACTAATGGCGGTGGTGATTAATGTTTTAAGAGGAAGTACTACTGGACAACCATCCTCTATTAACACTAATGGCGGTGGTGATTATTGTTTTAAGAGGAAGTACAACTGGACAACCATCCTCTACTAACACTAATGGCGGTGGTGATTATTGTTTTAAGAGGAAGTACTACTGGACAACCATCCTCTATTAACACTAATGGCGGTGGTGATTATTGTTTTAAGAGGAAGTACTACTGGACAACCATCCTCTATTAACACTAATGGCGGTGGTGATTATTGTTTTAAGAGGAAGTACTACTGGACAACCATCCTCTATTAACACTAATGGCGGTGGTGATTATTGTTTTAAGAGGAAGTACTACTGGACAACCATCCTCTATTAACACTAATGGTAGTGGAGGAACATTAAATATCTCGGACTGTCTAGAGAGTGTAAGGAAATAATTCGGAGTGTGGACGCTGGTTGCGCTGTATATTTGTACTTTCGCTTCTTCGGACAGAAGAAGTAGAAGGCTGTTTCGTAGAAGAGTTTATGTCTATCAAGATACCCGCTAATAACCTAAATATGTTTTCCTGGTGGTTTCCCTGGAATATCCTCGTTTTCCCTGCATTACATTTAGTGGAACGTGGTACATAAAAACACGGCCGACTGGATCCCTTGCTCCGCTCCTTATACCGGCCTTGACACGCTTGTGAAGTCCAGCTGTAATTGGAAAGTTTCACCATAATGCCGGTGGAGCGCTGGCCTCCTAAGTCACTGACAGGAAGCTCTATACCGCAAATTACCCCATTTCCAGTTTCATTTATATTGTTTTGCTGTTGTAAGTGTTGGTAATGTGTTCGAAATGAGGTGTTTGTTGCCTTGTTATTGAGAGTTGATAGTTATGCGCTAATTAGTTTTTTCTTTATTATGTGATTTGATTTTTTAAATTTGTGTTTACAAATCTTGGAATATGCGATATTGCTGTGCCCCTTTTTGTACTTCAAACACACATTTTCTGCAAACAAGAAAAATGTAATGAGTAGTTCAAAGTGATTTCTCGTCGCAACTTCGTCCTAAATAAGAATTCCAATTTTTGCGCTAATTCTTTTTTTTCTTTTCATTGTTTAGTGTAGTGATTTGTTTTTCTTTAACTGTGTTTGGAAATATTCGAACATATGTCCAGCTCCATGGCTAAATGGTTAGAGTGCTGACCTTTGGTGCAGGGGGCCTCGGGTTCTGGGTCGGGGATTTTAACCTTAACTGGTTGTTTCCAATGGCTCGGGGACTGGGTATGTATGCCGTCCTTAAAATAGAAAATAAAAGGGAAAGAATGAGAAAAATAAGAGAAGGAACATCAGTAATTAACAAAAAATAAAATAAAAAACACATATTGCTGTGTGCATTTTTGTAGTCCGAAGAGGAAAATGCGCAAATTAACACTATTTCACGAATTCCCTGTAGATTAGGACAGAACTAAGGAGTGGCTCAAAGCATTTTCTCGCGATAACTTCGTCCCTAACACTGATTCTGCTTCTTCTGTTGTTTGTAGCCTTCATTTCAGGAAATTACTTCAGAGTTTTTGCATTTTTCAGAAATCACTTATTGGCTCCCACTACAACTAACAACCTGACGCAAAGCTGAGAACACTACGTTGAAATCGATGAAAAAATAATTCGATGAGTTCTGGTATTGTTGAGATTTACTTACAAATTCATTTTCAAATGTTATTGTCACTGAAGAACAACTAGCATAAAGTGGAGATATGCCCGAAGCAGAAATAACATTACACGCGCAAGGATGACTGAAACATCTAAGTTCGTATTATAGCTGCCTACAGCCACCTTTGAATTAGTACTTTCATCTTAGTTTTTCGTTTCTATTTTCGGGTATTTAGTACCCGTACTCCTAAATTTTCTTTCATTGAATAATCCTCATGAGAGCAACACAGCACCTTTTTTCCAAGATAATCTGAACTTTAACACTGGCAAGTAGGATCCATTACTGTTATGGCAATAACAATGCCTGCGTTCATCAGGGACCTTGGCGTGAGTGAGTGCGCCAGTTTCTAAACACACCCGTAACAGAAAGGTATGGGTTAGTGTTCAGAAGCTCAGGAATACGATCCCAATAGTACCTTTAGCAAATGGAAGTGTTATGCTGGTCAACAAGTAGAGCGCTGAGTTCGTGTCTGTATGCCAGTGCGGATAATTTTTAAATCATGACGTTTATTGATTTTCACTCAGGTATACTCTGGTTTTTGCTTTTGGTTAGGCGACCCTTGAGAGTGGTGTGGGAGAATGGTGATATATACATATCCTTGAGACCATAAAGCCGTAAATCTGACCTAAGCCTAATTGGCTCCTGCCCGCAATTAATGGAAGGAAGGAACAAAGGTCAATACGTCGGTGGTTGTCGCAAGAGAAAATCTCTCATAAACTGTGACTGTAGGGGTTCTGGTGTCAGGTGTCAGGGTTATTGTATTATGTTAACCGATCTATCCGTTTCAATACCTTGGGTGTAATATTCTGTAGTTAAATATTTAAATTATCCGCGGATAACCATTTTGCGGATGACTATCGCGGATGCCGATATTATTTTGTATATCCGCGCAGGGTTCTATCAACAAGTGTGCTTAGAAACAAACACCATTGACATATTTCTTTCTTTGTAGACTTTTTTCTGTGACAATTTCACTTTCCTGTTATAGCTTCTCCTTAATAGTGAAGCAAAAAAATCCACAGAAATTACTGTCAATCCATAATAGTTAGCACACATTACAAGCTTTTAAAACACTGGGCATTCTAAAAGGAACATTAAGTAAATAAGAGTTATTATCTTTTAATTTATAATATTATTATAATGTATTATTATTCTTGGTTCGAAAGGGAGCACTCTCGTTCAACTGTTGGGCTTTATTCTTCTTCTTCTTCTTCTTCTTCTCCTTGTTTCGTATATGCCAGCTAAGGACCACGACATTCAACTATTGCATTTTGGAATGGGCTTTGATGTTTGCCCAGTAGTTGCGCATCCTCAGGCTGTGTTGCTCCTTCCTCTCCTTTGTCCAAAGGGCGCCAGTCTTCTTCGTTGGTAGTCTGTCCTGAAACTCCTTATGTTTAAGCATCTTCCTGAGTGCTGTCCGATCCTTTAAGATTCCTTCTGTTATTCCCAGTTCCTGTAGATCTTTATCCACTTCCATCAACCATGGTGACTTCCTATTTTGCCAGTAGCTGAGAATCCGGTTGGTCAACCTGGTGGGATGCATCCTGTAGACGTGCCAATAGAATGCTAGGCGTCTCTTCCTTGCTACATTCGTTATTCTTTCACAGTACTTGTAGAGCTCTTGGTTAGGCCGTCTTTTATAACTGTCCCCTTCCTTGACTGGCCCCAGTATCTCCCTCATTATCTTTCTTTCCTGGATTTCAAGTTTTTCCATGAGTCCCTTCCTGTTGAATGTTAAACATTCTAAAGCATATAAGGCTTCGGGACGGATGACTGTCTGGTAGTGCTTCATCTTAGTATTGCGAGAGAAACACTTTTTATTTTAGGTATTCTTGGTCAGTTGGTAGGCCATTTCAAGCCTGTTAACTCGAGTTGACAAAGCTGTTCCTTCGGAGAGATTGGATTCCAACCATTCTCCCAAGTACTTAAACCTGTTGGTTTTCCTGATCTCTCCCTGTTCCAGATGCAACGTACAAGGAGATTCACCGATGTTCGTGATGAATTGTGTTTATTATTATTATTATTATTATTATTATTATTATTGTTATTATTATTATTATTATTATTATTATTATTATTATTATTATTATTATTATTATTATTATTATTATTATTTCTTGTTTCGCTGAGGCCCCTTGGACCACGCGGTTCCTAACTCGGGTGAGCTTTCTTCTTAGCCCAGTATTCCTTCATCATTCTGTTCAGGCCCACTTAAAGACTGAAAGCTTTAATTTGACGTGACAAGTCATTTCCCTGTGTTTTCCCCGTTTTTCTCTTTTCACAGAAAACGAATACCCTGTCTATAATTCCCTCCATGACTCAACCATTTGCCGACCCCCTTGTAAACACCTACGCAGCGGAAGACAACATCTTGCCGCCGCATATATGGGCTTCAGACGAGGTGACATCAGAGAGGATGACCAACGCATATGAAGAATTTCACTCAAAATTTGCTCAACTTTTAATTAATTTCACCCGAACATTTTCAATTTTGTGAAAGTAATTGAGTGTGTTCAAATAGATGTGTATACTGGTTCAAGTCTGGGAAGACCTAGGATGGTAACTGAGAAAAACATCGTAAGTCAATTGAAAACATCAACGAATCGAAAAATAAATACCTTAATAATTAATTTCTAGGATGGATTATATAAAAAGGGTCTCTTTCCGTTATACAGCATACAGTGTTTCCTGTATATAGGTTTTGACGTAAATATTTTACTGAGATCGAGGTTGACGCGCAGCTGCTCCGTCAGGATCTTTCTTTCTTAAATCACTCCAAGATAAATAATAACACAAGTTATTTTAGTAACCTACCCACATTTGTTCGTGCCGCATTGTGAGTCGTTGTTTATAGCAATAAGACATTACTGTGAAGCTGGACGATCTAATTTCTAGGATGGCTTATGTAAAATGGACCTCTTTCCGTTATAAAAAATAAAGTGTTTCCTGTGTATACGTTTTTACTAGTTGATGTACCCGTGCTTCGCTACGGAATTCTACACTGTATACAGAATTTTAGGTTAAGTAGTATACACGTTGTGGGTAAGATGGAATAACACCCACGGTATCCCCGGCCTGTCGTAAGAGGCGACTAAAAGAGGCCACAGGGGATATGAATCTGAACTTGGGAAGCGTGAGTTGGCGACCACGGGGCCCTTAGCTGAGTCCTGGTATTGCTTCCACTTAGTTATGCCAGGCTCCTCACTTTCATCTATCCTCTCCGACCTCCCTTGGTCAACTCTTGTTTCTTTTCTGACCCAGACATTATTACGTATGGAGGCCTAGGGAGTCTTTCATTTTCACGACGGTCGTGGCCCTTGTCTTTCTTAGTTCGATACCTTCATTTTTCGAAGTGTCGACCCCTTCCATTTCTTTCTTTCTGATTAGTGTTACTTCCTCTTAAAACAATAATCACCACCACCACCACCACCACTCGTATCACAGTTGGTGCGGTAAAATTAAAAATTACATTTTAGGTGCTTTCCCCTAAACTACACTTATCATACAGGGTGAATAAAATTATTTATAGCCTAGACTGTAGTTCTTTATTCCCCGACTTAACATACCGATTACCTATTTTCATTACACAATGTGTATCCATTTCCTCGTGGCTCGGCGTTGATTCGGACTTAGCAACAAAAATTCAAATTCATGAATATCTCTGTTATGATATCCGGTACGGTAAAAACGCATGAGACAAAAAGATCGGAAATTTAATACTTTATAACTTTCGTAATGCAGTATTTAACGATAGGACCACTAATAACATAACTATTTGAGAATTACACTTTAGGCCTTCCCCTAAACTACCATTTCACTCAGCGTGAATAAAATTATTTATAGTCTATATCAATGGTTCTCAACCGGGGGGGGGGGCCGCCTCCGTGGGGAGGCGTTGGAGAATTTCAGGAGAAGTGTGGTGAGTAATAGAAAACACACACGAATTTGCTAAAAAGTAAAAAGTTGTGACAAAAGAGAAACATTTACTACAAAAACTTCTCTTCGTCACCGCTAAATCGTACACGTAGAGAAAAGTTTTTACTAAAATTATTGTACTTTATAGTATCGTTGGGACAAGTAATACGTGTTTATGAATTGTGTTATTAAATGAGTAAACAATTAAAAATACAATAATTTTTATCATGAAGTACAGTAAAAATTATTGCATTTTTGTGATTTTTTACACAATTTCTTTCTACGTGTATAAGAAATGCAATAGAATGACAAAAAATGAAAATAAATCAATTGATAAATATGAATGTATGACAAATTTACAGAAAATAATGTTAACACTTTTATTTTATTTTCAAATTGTATTGTGCAGTTTCCATCAACATATCCATGTGAATCTGGGTTTTCAAATCAAAATACCGAGCACGACTAGATGTTGAAAGGGATATGAGGTGTGCACTGTCATAGTTGGAACCAAACATTAAAAATCTTGTGAAAGAAAAACAGTGCCAGCCCTCTCATTGATCATTAATTCTGTTCTTACAAAATCAAATCAAATGATGTAGTTTGAAACGTTAACTGCAGTGAGTCTAGAATCCTCCGTAATATACAATATTTACTGTCATTTGTTTTATTTTATTGTTATTTGTTTTATTCTTGTTTTATTATTAGTGTTATTCATGCCTTTCTTTGTAAAGTGATTGCATTATAATTAATAATTCAAATATGTGTTAAGCACTCATAATTAATAACAATAATAATAAAAATCAGTATAAAATATTTTTTGAGACATTAACCAAAACAGAAAAGTAGAACTTTTGTAAATCAGTCAATCATTCGTCAATATTTTATGGATGCGAAGGGCGCGCAGGCCCACAAAGATTGAAAACCACTGGCCTAGATTGTAGTAGCTCATTCCCCGACTTTACATACCGATTTTCATTAAATTCTCTTCAGCTATTTTCTCGTGATGCACATACACGCAGACAGACAGAAATGACGGAAAATTAATAAGTGCATTTCCTTGTTTCTGTGGACATGACCGATACAGAAATACCATTGTTTTTAAATTCTGAGCAGTGTACAGACAAAACTCTTATTTTATAGGCGTATATATATATATTTCACTGAGAACGAAGTTACATATGAGCTAGGCTGGCATGTTTGGAACGAAGGAATGTTTTAGACCTTCTGCGTTCCTTCAAACGCCGCTGTAACTCGGTAACAGCCGTACTAAGACAGATATGAACAGCCAGTCACCGAATTAAGGAAATTAACTAGATGTGGTTGAAATCCGTGACTTGGCCGAAGGCTGGAATGTTGATCTTTCGGCCAAAGAGCCAGACTTCTTTATTCTTAAATTTGTTTATTTATTTTAAAAATATTTATCGACCGGTAATCCTTGTTCTGAATATTTCTTTGGCATTTTACGAGTTCCATAATAGCCGTTTGACCTACGAACGACTTATATAAGCAAGCGAGTGGTGCAGTGATATTTACGGTACCTTCTTAAACGGAGACACATGCCATACATTACTTTTATCTTCGGTGACGCTGTCACAAGCGATTGTATTCATTATGCCATGTTGCGCTCACCACAGACAGTTAATCAGCTTGTTATAGGAATTATGTTTCTCCATTTCTTGTGAACCTGAAAACGAAGATACTTTACAGCTAGGCTCAGTGCAAATGGCGTAGCACATTTTACGGTCTGGAGAAATAAGATACTTGATGTTGATCTTCCCTCAGTGTTATTATTATTATTATTATTATTATTATTATTATTATTATTATTATTATTATTAACAAATACATTGCAAATGAAGAATCCGCTTCAAAAATGATAGATGTCACTTTTTCACCGAAAATGAGCTGTGGGTGCCATTATATGCTTTATATGGCATAGAATATGTGGTTAAAAGGCGAAGTTAAAATTGCGAATAGTCCAGGAGATATGAGGAAAAGAAAATTTGGTATACACTGCAAGAATGCTGGAATGCAAGAATGATGGTAGTCATTTTTTTCCCATAATTCATTGTGTCTTTTCCAGTGTTGTTATTGATAATGAAGTCATTCGGTTTGCGACGCATTCTTCTGCATAGTGGACATTTCCTGTGTTTTGCTTATTATTTTGTTAAGTGCAAAATATAATATTACTATGAGTGATAATCCTGAAACTGGTTCTGATGTGGTGTAGGAGACAAAGAGTGAAAACAACACAAAGAAGAGGTTAAAGCATGGCAGAATGACTGATGTTATGAAGAAGATGAGGTTATGTTCACATGAATCTGGGCCTGACTGTGAATGTAGAAGACTTAAGTGCTTTAAAACCGTATCTGAAGTGGAAAGAAAACGTATAATTAAAGAGTTTAATGAAATGGCGTCCCATGATGAACAAAATGCCTATCTTTATGGACTAATAACATTTCAGCCAGTTAAGAATCGCAGGCCAAGGAAAGACGAAAATTATGCGAATTTTGATGATTTGTCGTATTATTACAAGGTAAGAGCAGTTCCTGTAAATAGTGATACTTCTGCTGTTGTTGATGTTCCCGTCTGTGCAAAGGCATTTATTGCAATACATGGTACAACTGGTAGGAGATTACAAACTTTGCAGCAGTCATTCAAATGTCTTGGTCAGTCACCAAAGGATAAGCGTGGTAAATATATAGACGAACACAATAAGAAATCTGCACATGTTGTACAAGCTGTAGATCATATAGCATCTTTCAAGGGACGGCATAGTCACTATAGGAAGGATAAAACTAACAAAATTTACCTTCCAGAAGATGTGAACATACATAAGATGTATGAAATCTACAAAGACAAAAATTTACCTGAAGTATCTTACGTATTTTATAGGAAGATATTTAACGAGAAATTTAATATATCATTTGGATACCCTCGTAGTGATACCTGTAGCACTTGCGACAAATATATGGCTGATAAAAAGGCAATAGAAGAAAGGTTATTGGTGAGTTCTTTGAAACCTGATGAAAAGGCTGATTTGGAATCACAACTACAAAAGCTTGAAATAGAGCAGAATGTTCACAAACCAACAGCTGACACATTCTATGCAAGGAAAAGAGACGCGAGAAAATCAAGCATGAAAAATGAAGATTATGAGTCAATCACGATGGATTTTCAGAAAAACCTACACATGCCAAATATCTCTGCTAATTATGTTTATTACAGGAGACAGTTGTCATTGTATTCCTTCAACATCCATGTTTTATCAACATCTGAATCGTTTTTCTACTGCTACCCTGAGACTTTAGGAGGGAAGGGTTCTGATGAGGTTGTGTCAACGCTCCATAACTTCATTTTTACAAACAGGTTAAACACCTGGAAATTTTTGTGACTCATGCGAGGGGCAGAATAAGAACTACACAGTGTTCAGGTTTTTACATTATGTAGTATCAGTTGCAAAAAGACTGGAAACAATCAGTCACTTTCCCAATACGGGGATATTCTTACCTCGAATGTGATCGTAACATGGCCCTGAAAAAATGAAATGAAATGGCGTTTGGCTTTTAGTTCCAGGAGTGTCCAAGGGCAAGTGCGGCTCGCTAGATGCAGGTCTTTTGATTTGACGCCGGTAGGCGACCTGTGCGTCATGATGAGGATGAAATGATGATGAAGACGACACATACACCCAGGCCCGGTGCCAGCGAAATTAACCAATTAATGTTAAAATTCCCGACCCTGCCGGGAATCGAACCCGGGACCCCTGTGACCAAAGACCAGCACGCTAACCATTTAGCCATGAAGCCGGACGTAACATGGCCCTAATAAACACAAAATCATGCGCAGAATTGCCAGAAGACTGGATTCACGTGTTTCAATCTGCCCGAGTGAAACCATCGCCTTTTCAAGTTATCGATGTAGACCAGGCACTCCTGCGAAACTGGACCTCTTTTTTGCAGCTTATGTTCAAAAAGAAATGTCCCTTTCCCTCAAGACCTATCCGGCAGATAATGTTTGAAGCAGGTCACACTCGCCTAGTACGACACAGATCTACCTTCAACGGTGCCTGGGAATCGGGTGTCGTAAGGTCTGTCCATCCCACAAGGAGTCAAGAAGTTGCAGCAGGCGAATTTCTCCTTCCAGGTCTCCTTTATAAAGAACAGGGACCAATTTCTCAGGAGAAATACAGAGATCTGTTACATTTAGCTCGATTCTGTGGTCCAAAAGGCAGGGATTTCTTCATCTCACTCCCACATGACTGAGTTCAAAAATACTTTATACCGTGCGATTTTTTAAATTATCATTGTCCAAGAATAGAACATATCCTTATAAAAACTAATTCATTTATTGTCAACTTGTCAACTAATTTTACACCATTAAATTACTCGCGAAAATGTGATAAGAGTGACGAATGGACATACTTCTTCAATGCGTTTTTGTGCTTTTTATTCTGCACTTAATCTAAAAATATTACTCTAGGTAAGGTTTATTTTTACTGGATTCATTGTGTACCCTGTTAATGTACAGTAGGCCTATGTATGTATGTATGTATTGTCCCCTTCAAAATTGGCAAAATCATTTATTGGAAAGCATTTATTTCTACTGTGTGTTAAAATATTATTTTATGAACCAGGAAGGGAGTTTTATCACGTCGAGTTGACTGAGCGAGATATGCCAGGTGGCTGGGAATTCCACTCAAGGCCAGGCGAGGGGAGAACGCAGAGACAGCTAGCCAAATAACCTTGGAATCAGCCGTGAACGACACGTGACCAGGCTGAATGTGTGTCAAGTGCTCGATCGATAATTGTGAAGGTGCATGACGTCTGACTATGGCAGCCAATCAAGCGATTAATTTGGTGCTAAGTTAATGAATTAACCAATCGCTTATGAGGAAAAGACGCACCCCTGTCTTAAGACAGTGAATAATGGATTTTCCTAGGGAAAATTTACACAGAAATTTCTACCTCTGAACACGTCTTGTGGAGGATTACTCTAGCTTCAACAGCGGACGGAAGAAGACGTATTTCGCTTACTGAGAAGAATTACTCTAGCTTCAACTGCGGACAGAAGAAGACGCACTTCGCTTGCCAGGGAACTTCGTCATTCAGAGCCTACAACTGGTTACAACTGCAGTTCAGATGTTTGCGGATTCCACCTATAATTCAGCAGACTCTAAAAGTTAAGTTTTCCTTGTCATCTTATCAGACATCGGTGTGAGTTTTGGACCTTGTCTTAGACGTGATTTTTAGTTTCAGCTTCACAAGATTTCCACTGAAGAGGTCACCGGTTCGAGTTCGAGTCAGGATGTCAGTCTCCTTTCTTCGTGAACGGTGTGATTTCCAGCGCGCCAGCATGTCTCCAATGCACGAGTAAAATGTAAGGCAGTCCAGACGGGCGTGACGAGGATCGATGGTGCGTAAGGTGATAATGCACTAGGTCATCAGCCCGAGTTCTACAACCGACAGTCACCACCAAGTAATATTTAAACTTTGTTATTCTTTCTTTCCTTTTGTAAAGTAATTGTAATGCCATAGCCTCTACTTATTTGTTTAGACATTTTCTATTAGTTAGAATTTTTCCATCTCTTCTTTCTTGGTGATGGTAGATTGAGGATGAGTGAGTATTTGGACCTATTAGTTTGTTTGAGTGGATGTCTTCGAGAAGTGTTTCAACTGTCCCGAGTTCGTTGTGGCAGGAGAAATAAGTGTAAATTGACCCCAACGTTAAACTTGAACTATTTGAATATTTTTGACTTTTAATGAGATCAAATGGGACAGAAATTCCGTGGATACTATCATGTCAGAGTTCATTCTTCAATTATGCGACATATGGTCGAGTTTTGTGTGCAATAGAATCATCTGAAATATTATTGTGTAGTAGCTTCCGCACGTATGATCTTGCGCGGCCAGTAATAATAATAATAATAATAATATTAAAAATAATTTAACTAAATTATCGCGTAAAAGAACACCTAAGGTCATGAGCATAATATTAGTTATTATTGAAAATGGTTGATGTGCGCTCATTATTGTAATTTAGGCCTGGGAAATGGCAGTATCTGACCGATACAATTTGTTATATATTTTCTGTGCTGTGATGATTAGTTGATTGATTGATTGATGGATATTATTGAATTCAGCAGTCGAGCTGTGCATCCATTAATGAGTCAATGATGGGATAAATATGTTACTTGATGTAATGTCTTCGTTATGAGTGCAGATTAATCGAGAATCACAATTATAGTGGTGAAGTAAAAATAAATGTCGTAGCTCATGAACCGCGTGCGCGGAATGTTTGTTCTGGCCTATGTTTAAGCGATTTATCGATGATTTTTTGGATGATTTTGTGTTCGTAAATTTTCTCTAAACGTTGTCGTATAACTGTGTTCTATAATTAAGTGATAATCCTTGCTCTGTCACATTTCCCAGTTGATGAGAGGAGGTCACCACGATAGTGTCATCGTGATAATAATTTTCCTAACTTTGTCTAAACATAAAAATTAATAATCAAGGGCTAGCGTTCGTGTAAATATGTATATAATATTTCCGTGTATCCTTGTGTGAGTGTAGTATGTATGATTTGACTGTGTTTTGCTTAATGTAAGTTTATAATCCATATTTGTGATGATGCTCTTCATTATTTTGTGGAATTTTCGGCCTAATTTACGCCAACTTTAGTGGTTCACCATTTGAATGAATTCAAACCTTTAGTGAATTTTATTCGTTTTTAAGGAGGAATAGGATCTTATTTAACGAATACACATGAATAAGTATAGGCCATGTCAGTGGATTGAACTCACAAAGTCGAAAATTGTAAGAGTAATTTAATTAATTGTTTCGAGTAACGGATAAATGTAAATTGACATGAGGTCAAGTTCCGAGCTATTATGTGAGAAGCAACTGCTAAATAATTATAAAGTTGAGTTTATTAATTAATTTAAAGGTCAAAGAAGACGGCTTAACTATAATTTTATAAGAGAAAATTTTTTATTTAATTTTCAAAGAGAAATGAAAATGATCATTTTCAAATTTGTTTAAAATCAAATCCATGAAGGAAGGAAGTTTATTTTCAAATTATTAAATTATCAAAGAGAGAGATCATCTCAAATTAATTATTATTAATTATTTAATTAATTTTTCACTAAAAATATGAATATTATATTTGCAGATACAGGCATTTCCTGTTCCGTTTACCGATGAAGTATCTATGTGACTACAACATAAAAGAAGACAATCATATAAACAAAATACCTAGATTTTGTTAATTATTGTATAATTTATGAAGAGCAGTAGTTGTAATAAATGTCTAAAACCTATTTAGTTTTCTCTCATTTGCCACTAGTTCATCATCTATCCCTGCACTTTAAAATTTTCGCACAGCCGATAAGCGAACGATCTACACCCTGGAGATCTTCGCTCACCGGCCGAGCTGAGCCCGGCATGACGGGTGCAGGTATAGATTTGGCGGCCAACGTGTTCAGGCCCGATTTATTGGCTGTACCAATAAAGAACTCGATCTTGTAGTCCAGAATTTGGATGCAAACAAGATGCAGTGGCAAATTAAAATTTTCAGGTTTATTTTGTGACATTTATTAGCCCAAATTTTTGTGGTGAACTACGCTCATGTTAAAGGTTAGGAAGGGCCTTGGTGCTATATTATAAACAAAATCTGGATGATATTTTCAAAATTTATTCCTTTTGCGGCAGATTTCCGCATAGTTTGGACTTAAATTATAAGATATTATTTATGCGATAATAATCTTCTTTTATGACTGTGAATTCAATCCACACGTGACTGTCGATCTGAACTCGGGTATTAGACCATCGAACCTGGTCCGTCCAATGTCTGAACTGCTAGTTGTCTCAAATTAGAATGGGTACTGTGACTATGGAGGACCTTCGTAGGCTCCTAGAGGTAGTGACCGCGGACTTGAAGGACAGTTTGAAACAAGAGTTAAATGAAAACAGTAATTCATTGAAGCAGGAGCTAAAAGTTGAGTTAAATGAAAATAGTGATCTATTGAAACAGGAATTAAATGAAAACAATAACTTACTGAAACAGGAGTTAGCTGAAAACAATAACTTATTGAAACAGGAATTAAATGAAAACAATAACTTACTGAAACAGGAGTTAAAACGTGAGTTAGGTGAGAACAACGAACTGTTAAAACGTGAAATTAGTGAGAATGTGAATGCTCAACTAGAACGCAAATTAACCGAAAATAACACTCAGTTGGAACTTACACTAACAGGAAAACTGAATGCAGGACAGGACAAACTCAAACAAGATCTTAAGGGTGCCCTAGAGGAAATTCAAGCTAGGACGGATGAAAACTTAGGGAAACTGCACATGGACGTTAAATTATTTAACGGAAAACCAGCGTCAGTCCAGAGTGAGTTGGTGTCCGTTAAGCAAAAATTTTCTAACCTGAAAGGGGAAATCCAGGCCGGAATCGATAGCTCCATGTCAGCTATGTCAAATGAGTTTAGCGAAAGGCTAGCCAAAGTACAGACGGGAATACTGCATGGACTAGATCAATACAAGGACGAAGTAAAAGAAAATTTTAGGACCATTGAAGAGAAAATTAGTGACAATGCCGAGGACTTGTCTGCAACTAAAACCGCATGGGGCAGGAAGTTCACCGAAATCTATGAAACAGTAAAACAGGTGGAGAAGGGCGTAATAGCCGAGATTAAAGTAGCCCAAGTCACTAATTCGGAACGACTCGAATACTTTTATGAGACAATCGAGGAAACCCAGCAGAGTCTTGAAACAATAAAAACATCCGTGGACAAGGAGATAAGTGAAGTTAGAGCCAGCTCGGAAGTCTACAAACAGGAATTACAGGGAGAAATACAGGAGCTTACCAAGGAGCTGAAGCTACTCAAGTTACAAGGAGAGAGTAATAATATTGTAGCTAATTCTTTATTAGAACGGCAGGGACAACTGGAAAAACGTTTATCTGGGGAAGTTCAATTTTCAACTCCCAAGACCGATGAAAGGGTAATTCTAAACGTTCCCGTAAACACCACCAACCCATTTTTAGAGCCTGTTAGAGGGGAAACAAGTCAACTGAACACTTCTGGTCAAACCCAAATCGTAAATATAATACGATTGCATGAGGACCACCCAAAGAAATTCAATAATGTAAAAGGAATAACCCCCAAGAGTTTTATTAACGAATTGCAGGAGTTCTTCCGAGACAATAAAATCCCTGTGGAACGTCAGCTACGAGTAACCGAGAGATACCTGGAAAACTCAGTGTTGACGTGGTTCACAGACTTCCGATACTCGTTTGACGATTTTGAAGGCTTTAAAAGGGCATTTTTAGAGAAGTACTGGAACTCAGATATTCAGGACCAACTTAAGACAGAACTGTACGCTAAGAAATATGCTCAGTCTACACCCATGCGCTTCTCAGAATTTTTTTCAAGTCAATTACGCAAATTGCGTGAGCTTGACGCGCCACCTACAGAAACTGAATTAATCAAGGTCATCGTAAGACAACTGCCTGCGGATATTCAAAGAATTATGATAGCCTCGAACGTCCAGACGGCAATTCAAGCAGAGGCTATTCTCAGACAGTTAGATATGACATCTAGGGAACCGTCTCGGCGAAGTACAAACCCAGAGCAACAGGTGTTCCATGCAACTGTCAATCGATCAGACGACAGGAACCTTACCAGCCAAGGGAGAAACCGGAGTCGCGAAAGTGAAGAAAGACCGCCCAGGGATCGTTCTCCAAGACCAGGCTATAGGAATGAAAGAGAATGGAATTACTACCGGCGGAACAATCGGAGAAGGCCGTATGAGAATAATAGAGATCGCTGGAGAAGAGAACCCAACGACCGCAGACTCGAAACCCGGAAGAGGAACTGGAGGCAAGAAGAACGGGAAAAATATCTCCGCGAGTTACAACAATCCAACCAAGAACGACGCAAATGGCACCGTGCTATCCACGACCAAGACGTCAATCCTGACATGGTCGGCGCCGAGAGCCTAGAATATCAGAGAGCTAAAGAAAAGGAGGAAAGGGAACGTCCTGAAAGAGAAGAACAGAGTCAGGGCGCTATTAAAAAAAAACAATCCCTGAACTAACGGGAGATAGCCGGAATTCTAGCCCTTGTATTGACAATACGACACAAGAATGGATAATAGTGCAGATTGATTCTTGGATGACAAAGTCGGAGGATTTACTAGAAGAAAATATGGATTCAAGTAGAATTTGTACGAGGACATTGCCAATAATTTTAGCCCGAGTATGTGGTGTTAGGGTAAAGTGTTTGGTCGACACAGGGTCCACCATCAGTGTCATCTCCAATTCGTTTCTAAATGACTTGAACGAAAGATATAACATTCCGATTATTCCAGTGTCTCATGTAAAAATAAAGGGAATTATCCCGGATAAAACTGTAGCATGTAGACAACAAACTTTACTGGATGTTGAAATTGGGAATTCAAAATTTCAAAATATTTTCCTGGCCATGTCAAATATAAAATTCAATATCATCCTTGGGGTGGATTTCTTAACTACTTATCAGGCCAACATCGATCTTAATTTAAATCAGATACTATTCCGGTCAGATGAAACAATTGAAACAGTCATGGTTAACCCATCAGAAATAGCTGATCAGAGTGTGTTCCAAATTAGTAACGCCTATGCACCGTGGGAATCTGAAGACCAGGAGGCCACAGAAGAAGTTCACCAGGCCCTGGACAACGTAATAGAAGAGGGCGATAGTACAACACACCCGTACGATCTTATAAACTCCAAGGCTGAACAAGCATTAGGAACAGAGAAAGAGAGAGGCCAGCTCCGAGATCTTCTGATGAAATATAAATCGCTGTTCGATGACAAACCAGGCCAGATTCCTGATTTTAAATACTCACTGGTAGCTACAGATTGGACCCCATTTAAGAAGAAACCCTATCCGATCCCAGAGAAATTTCACTCTCGTGTGGCGAAGATTATCAAGGAGATGGAACGGGATGGAATTATTATGAAAGCTTGCACACCATTTCTTAGTGCTCTTGTAGTAGTAAATAAACCAGACGGGTCTCTGCGCCTGTGTATTGACGCGCGTAATATAAATAAGAAGTTAGTACCAGAAAGAGACCAGGCACCGGCAATCAAAGACGTCCTGAGGAAATTCCATGGCATGAGATTGTTCTCATCAGTTGATTTTACAGCCTCCTATTATCACATACTGTTAGAAGAGAAGTCTAGGCTGTTAACTGGGTTTATGTTCGATCAGCAGACCTATGTTTTTAGGAAGCTACCATTCGGCATATGTAACGCCGGAGCCGTTCTCGTCAGAGCCTTAGATAGATGCCTTACAGAAGAAGTTAAGAGCTTTACCACCAGGTATATTGATGATCTGCTTGTGGCCAGTGAAACTTTTGAAGAACACCTAATTAAATTGGAGAAATTGTTAGATAACCTTTCTAAGTCTGGATTCCACATCAACTTAAAGAAATCCCATTTTTGCCAAGCTGAAATATTGTTTTTAGGCCATATAATTGATGGGGAAGGAATACGACCCAATCCTGTAAAAATAGAGGCCATCAGCAAGTTCCCAAGGCCGATCCGCGTAAAGCAAGTACGACAGTTCTTAGGCATGGCCAACTTCTTCGCGAATCACTGTCCGAACTTCACAGAAACCGTCGCTCCATTGCAAGATTTATTGAAGAAAGGCAACAGGTGGAAGTGGAACAGAGAATGTGATTTAGCCTTCGCAAAAACCAAAGAGATGCTGTCAAATCATGTCAAACTAGGATATCCCAATTTCCAGAAACCTTTTATTCTACAAACAGATGCATCAGGAGTCGGAATTGGGGCCGTACTGTTTCAAGAAGACGAAAAGAATCCCGAGGACAAGATCTACCTAGCTTTCGTCAGTAGAAAACTGCGCAGCCACGAGAAACACTACTCAGTAACAGAGTTAGAGATGCTATCTATCGTCTATGCCTTAAATTACTGGCAGAAAATTATCTATGGGTTCGAGATAATTATTAGGACAGACCACAAAGCACTGATATTCATGCTAAAGGCCACGATGGCGTCTGAGCGCATTTTTAGATGGACCATGTTCGTACAACAATTTAACATCAAATTAGAGCACTGTTCAGGGAAGAGTAACATGCTAGCTGACTGCTTGAGCCGTAATCCCAACGAGGAAACTTTACAAGTCAACCAACTGGAATTAATTCCCGAAGATCACGAGTTTTTGAGAAAATTGAGATATATAAAACAAGCTCAAAAGCGAGATAATAACCTGAGGCCTATTATTGACTTTCTAGAAAACAAAACTAAACCTAAGGACCCTGGGTACAGAAAGATAAGAAGGAAAGCGTCCCGGTATCAATACTTAGATGGTACTTTATTTAAATTTGTGGACACAGCGAAATCGAAGTTGAGAGTACTAGTACCTTCTAAATTACGCGAGCCATTGATATGGCATGCTCACAGAATCACCGGCCATGGTGGCATTGACAAGACACTAGCCACGATACAAGAAAAGTTTACATGGGACAAACTCCGGTCAACTGTAAGAAACATAGTCCGAACTTGTGACGTTTGTCAAAGAGTGAAACCGAGCTCCCATCTGCTCCAACATAGTCCGATTCCGATCATTCCTTCTAGGCCAAAACAACTATACGCAATGGACCTATTTGGACCTGCTCCGACATCGAAGCGAGGTAACCGGCATATCATCGTCACCATTGACGTATTTTCAAAATACGTAACTTTGTACCCGATCCAGAAAGCGAACTCGAAATCAATAATTCGGCGCATCACTCGCAATCTGATTCCAGATATGGGCAAACCAGAGACATTACTCACTGACCATGGGTCCCAATTTACATCCACAGAATTCCGTGAAGCCATGGAACAGCTTGGAATTAAGCATATTCTGAATTCTATCCGCCATCCTTCAAGCAACCCGGCAGAAAGGGTGATGCAAGAGCTAGCTAAATTCTGTAGGATTTATTGTGGAAATACACATTGGTTATGGGTTGACGTTCTACCTATAATGATGGAGTGTTTAAACAATACTGTACATGAGGCCACGGCACAAATCCCTGTCAGTCTCCATTTCAATCGATCACCAACTCGACCTTGGGATAGCATCGTTCAATGCCCCGGTAACTTAAGGCCAACACTAGAGGAAAACATTCAAAAGGCTGCTATCTCATTAAGGGAGCAAGCTGATCGCAGACAACGGAGGGTAAGAGAAAAGAAATTCCGTCGACCCCTGAGATTGAATGAATATGTTCTTTTAAAGAAACCAGCCATTTCGGAACCTACCAGTAAATTCTACGCGAAATTCGCACCTCTTTTCGTGGGTCCCTATAAAATTATCCGAGTATATGGGAATAATTGGCCCCAGACAGTAATGGCGGATAGTGTATAGTCACGAAATACGAGGCTCGTGGTTTGTGTGGCATTAGGAGGTGAATTTTAGCAGTTTGACAGTCGCAAGTGTGATACATTACTCCAACTCGTACAGTTATTCACGTCAGAGTGTTCGTGAAGTGTTCAGTGAAACCTGAAGCGAAATATCTACAAAAACAACCATGCCACCCAAAGTTAAAGAGGTGCCAATGGAAGCCATTGTGAAGCAAGCAGTGCAGGAAGCGCTGTGCAGTAAGGAGACTCTCAACACGCTTGCCAACCTCATCCAAGATCAGGTGACGAAGACAGTTGTAGAGCAACTGAAAGAAACCATAAATTTCAATACGAGCGTGATCGAGGAACTAAAGCGTGCGCTGGAAGAAAGAGACACGACCATAAGGGAATTAAAAAGGGAGCTGCAAATTAAAACAGACAGTTTAGAGCAGTACCAAAGAAGACAGTGCTTGCGTGTGTTTGGTGTGGAAGAAACTGCAGGAGAAAACACCGACAATATTGTCATTGATATTGCTCGTGAAATAGGGGTGGATCTCTCAGTGGACGAAATAGATAGATCGCACAGGGTAGGGAAAAGTCAAACTGGCCGTCCAAGACCCATAATTGTGAAGTTTGTTTCGTACCGGAAAAGAAATGCGATGTTTATAAACAAAAAGAAACTCAAGGGTACAAATAAAACAATTAGAGAGGACCTAACCCCAGAGAGACTGCGGCTTCTACAGGACGCTATAAGTAAGTTCAGTGTGCGGAACGTGTGGTCGAAGGATGGCATAATCTATGTTAAGCAGGGAACTCGTAAAATACCTGTGTCAAACCGCGAAGATCTCGATCGTATTTGCTAACCATGAGCCGACATTCTGTAAACTAAATACCGCTGTATAGAATTTTAATCATAATTTCAACTCTAGCTATAGCCTACATTTTTATCATTAATTTCAGTTTTTAGTTTCTTAATTTTATCTAGTGTAGTTTTTCCTTTTATAACCACAGTTAAATTTTAAGTTGGCAGCAACAAGTAACCAGGAAACAAATGCCTCTAGTTTCAGCCTCTCCAACCCACAGTCCCAAGCAGGTCACTACCTGTATCTCCCAGCCCCCACCCTAAGTACCGCTAATCACCTTCAAGACATTCTTTCGCCTTACCCTACCTCCTTACAAATAGCTCATGTAAACACTCAGAGCATTCTCCCGCATTTCCCAGAATTCTCTGAAATATTCTCAACCTGCAACCTGCATGCCATACTATTCTCCGAGTCGTGGTTGCGTCGGTCTATCCCTTCATCTCTTGTTAGTATGAATGGTTATTCATTAGTTAGGAATGACAGGAGCGGTAAGCTCGGTGGAGGAGTCGGTATGTACATACGGGATGATGTGAAGTATAAGGTGATATTAAAATCCCCCAGTGAGTTCTCCAGTAGCCCCGAATTCTTGTTCGTTGAGCTCATAGTTCGCGGTACGAAGTGCTTGCTTGGTGTGGTGTATCGTCCACCGAAGACTGGTAACATCACAAGTCTAGAGGAAGCCCTACATGATCTAACACCCAGGTATGAGCATTTGATTTTAATGGGAGATTTTAATACAGATTTGACAAACAAATCTACCGAAACAAAACGATTGACTGAGATGTTTTCATCCATTAATTTGACAATACTACCCCTAAACCCTACACACCATGTTGCCAACTCACGCACGCTCCTCGATCTAATAATTACTAATAATACCAACCGAATCCTAACTCATGGACAAATGCCCGTTCCCGGTCTCTCCCGACATGACATGGTTTACGCTGCATATTCCTTGAAGTGCCCTAAATTCAAGCCGAAATTAATTACATATAGAGATTTTAAACACTTTAATGAAGACGCATTTATTGAAGATGCTCTTAACACACCATGGCACAACATTCAATTCATAAATGACATTGACAGAAAAGTAAATCATTTTAACGAACTACTTCTGACTCTGTATGACAGACATGCACCACTACGCACTGTTAGGGTAAAGAGACCTTCAAACCCATGGCTGTCCCAGGAAATACGTGACCAGATGAAAATAAGAGACGCAGCCTATAATTATTACGTGAAATATCCTACATCTGACAATTTCGGAAAGTATAAAAAACTCCGAAACAGAACAACACAGTTAATTAGAAATGCTAAAATACGTCACTCTTATGATATTTTGAACACTCAAAATTCTACTCAGATTTGGAAATCTCTTCGCGAAATGGGATTATGCAAAAACAAGACAAATGACAACAACTGTAATGTACCACTAGCTGACCTAAACTCATACTTTAGCTCACGATCCTCTCAGATTGACGAACCGACCAAAGCAGCAGTAATTAACAGATTATCCTCAAAAATAAGACATAATGGCGAGCAGTTCTACTTTTCCCATGTGACCCCCAGTGATGTTAGGGAAGTCTTCAGTGAAATAAAGTCAGGGTCCACTGGCCATGATGGAATTAACCTGTCTCTTTTAAAAAGAATCATAGACATCATTCTTCCAGCGGTCACGCATATCATTAACAACTCACTCATGACTGGAGTATTTCCTTCTAATTGGAAACATGCAATCATCCGACCTTTCCCTAAAAACAACAACCCCAACAGTCCCGAAGATTATCGTCCTGTAAGTATCCTTCCTATATTAGGAAAATTGTTGGAGAAAATAGTACATAAACAAATGACTGAATATCTTATACAGTACAACTTACTTGACAAATATCAATCGGGATTCAGACAAAACCACAGTACTGCCACTGCATTAGTTAAAGTGACAAATGACATGCAACTAGCGATAGATAAAGGACAAATGACTATACTTGTTCTCTTGGACTTAAGCAAAGCCTTCGATTGTGTAGATAGAGACATATTACTCGCTAAACTTAAGGCGCTGAAATTTTCTTACAGCACTTTAACCTGGGTACACTCCTATCTTAGTGATCGTCAGCAGCGCGTATCAGTGGGAAACGATACATCTTCGTGGCAAACCACTAAGATGGGCGTGGCTCAGGGAGGAGTATTGTCACCACTTTTGTTTTCATTGTACATGAACGACTTATCTGAGACGCTGACCAATTGTAAATATCACCTGTATGCAGATGATATACAGTTATATATTCACACAAAGCCTAATGACTTAAACAATTCAATCACTAAGTTAAACGAAGACCTAGCAAATGTTAATGACTGGACTAGCAGACATGGCCTGAAAATGAACCCATCAAAATCACAGGCCATCATAATTGGCACGTGTAAATCTCATGCTAAAATACAAAACATGTATATACCCAGTGTTATGCTCAGTGGAATACCAGTAACATTTAGCGATCATGTAAAGAACCTTGGAGTAGTATTCGATAAATATTTAAGTTGGTCGGAACACGTCACAAAAATTTGTCAAAGAGTATTCTACTCATTACATTCTGCAAAAAGGATGAGGGACTTCCTTCCAAGAAACACAAGAAAATTATTAGTACAGAGTCTAATATTTCCAATATTTGACTACGGAGATGTAGTTTATAATAGTATGAGCAAAACACATTCATGTCGACTACAGCGAGCCTACAATGCTTGTGCTCGATTCGTATTAAATATCCCAATACAAACTCATATTAGCCCTTTCCTCTCTCAGCTGTCGTGGCCAAGATTGACTGAACGACGTAAATACCACGCTGTTTCCCTTCTCCACAGTATTCTGCAAACGAGCAAACCAGATTATCTTAGAACAGACTTTAAATACCTCTCCCCTTCCGATAGAGCTCCCTCAAGGTCATCCACACGTTCCCTCTTGTCCATTCCCATTCACCACAGTAACTCGTACAACAACTCATTCATACCTGCTACCATACGTTCCTGGAACTCAATCCCAGCTGAAATTAGAGGCATAGGCAATCCGAGGCTATTTAAAAGGAAATGTTTAATGTGGTATTCAAATATGTAAATAGTAGATTTCACCAACGTAAAATTTAATAATTAGCTCTTAATTATCAATAAGGATAGAAATTTTAGAGGTTAAGTAAATTACTTTTAGTGATTTTTAGAAATACATGTAAAAATGATTTTATAAAGCTGTTGTATAACATGGTTTGGCATAATAGCAGGCTTCATAGCCTGAGCCCCGCCATATAAGAAAGGCAATAAACTAAACTAAACTAAACTAAACTAAAATTCAAAGTCTTGATAAGAGCTATGAGGGAATTCATAATGCCTCAAATTTACGAAGCTACAACTGCCCTAGACCAGTAAATAATGCCCAAGTCAACACTATAATGGAAGAAGAAACGTCATGGGATACAAGTGAGGATGCAGTGTACCACCATGCATCGACCCAAGTCAACCTGCAAGAAGAAACCTGTGAGGAATGTCAAACAATGCAGAACACAATAATGAATCAACTTCGACTACTGGGCGCAGCACTAGAAGCGGACAACAGGAGGCTACGTGCCGGAACAAGAGCTGAAAATATGGCTTAGAAGTGTTACACATGTTTGCCACTCAAATTTTTCAGGGAACATGTTAAGGGTCTATTTCCAGCATTAATGATTTCATCTTCCGACTAAATCATTAACCAACCAAGGGAGATGATGTCCCCTTCAAAATTGGCAAAATCATTTATTGGAAAGCATTTATTTCTACTGTGTGTTAAAATATTATTTTATGAACCAGGAAGGGAGTTTTATCACGTCGAGTTGACTGAGCGAGATATGCCAGGTGGCTGGGAATTCCACTCAAGGCCAGGCGAGGGGAGAACGCAGAGACAGCTAGCCAAATAACCTTGGAATCAGCCGTGAACGACACGTGACCAGGCTGAATGTGTGTCAAGTGCTCGATCGATAATTGTGAAGGTGCATGACGTCTGACTATGGCAGCCAATCAAGCGATTAATTTGGTGCTAAGTTAATGAATTAACCAATCGCTTATGAGGAAAAGACGCACCCCTGTCTTAAGACAGTGAATAATGGATTTTCCTAGGGAAAATTTACACAGAAATTTCTACCTCTGAACACGTCTTGTGGAGGATTACTCTAGCTTCAACAGCGGACGGAAGAAGACGTATTTCGCTTACTGAGAAGAATTACTCTAGCTTCAACTGCGGACAGAAGAAGACGCACTTCGCTTGCCAGGGAACTTCGTCATTCAGAGCCTACAACTGGTTACAACTGCAGTTCAGATGTTTGCGGATTCCACCTATAATTCAGCAGACTCTAAAAGTTAAGTTTTCCTTGTCATCTTATCAGACATCGGTGTGAGTTTTGGACCTTGTCTTAGACGTGATTTTTAGTTTCAGCTTCACAAGATTTCCACTGAAGAGGTCACCGGTTCGAGTTCGAGTCAGGATGTCAGTCTCCTTTCTTCGTGAACGGTGTGATTTCCAGCGCGCCAGCATGTCTCCAATGCACGAGTAAAATGTAAGGCAGTCCAGACGGGCGTGACGAGGATCGATGGTGCGTAAGGTGATAATGCACTAGGTCATCAGCCCGAGTTCTACAACCGACAGTCACCACCAAGTAATATTTAAACTTTGTTATTCTTTCTTTCCTTTTGTAAAGTAATTGTAATGCCATAGCCTCTACTTATTTGTTTAGACATTTTCTATTAGTTAGAATTTTTCCATCTCTTCTTTCTTGGTGATGGTAGATTGAGGATGAGTGAGTATTTGGACCTATTAGTTTGTTTGAGTGGATGTCTTCGAGAAGTGTTTCAACTGTCCCGAGTTCGTTGTGGCAGGAGAAATAAGTGTAAATTGACCCCAACGTTAAACTTGAACTATTTGAATATTTTTGACTTTTAATGAGATCAAATGGGACAGAAATTCCGTGGATACTATCATGTCAGAGTTCATTCTTCAATTATGCGACATATGGTCGAGTTTTGTGTGCAATAGAATCATCTGAAATATTATTGTGTAGTAGCTTCCGCACGTATGATCTTGCGCGGCCAGTAATAATAATAATAATAATAATATTAAAAATAATTTAACTAAATTATCGCGTAAAAGAACACCTAAGGTCATGAGCATAATATTAGTTATTATTGAAAATGGTTGATGTGCGCTCATTATTGTAATTTAGGCCTGGGAAATGGCAGTATCTGACCGATACAATTTGTTATATATTTTCTGTGCTGTGATGATTAGTTGATTGATTGATTGATGGATATTATTGAATTCAGCAGTCGAGCTGTGCATCCATTAATGAGTCAATGATGGGATAAATATGTTACTTGATGTAATGTCTTCGTTATGAGTGCAGATTAATCGAGAATCACAATTATAGTGGTGAAGTAAAAATAAATGTCGTAGCTCATGAACCGCGTGCGCGGAATGTTTGTTCTGGCCTATGTTTAAGCGATTTATCGATGATTTTTTGGATGATTTTGTGTTCGTAAATTTTCTCTAAACGTTGTCGTATAACTGTGTTCTATAATTAAGTGATAATCCTTGCTCTGTCACATTTCCCAGTTGATGAGAGGAGGTCACCACGATAGTGTCATCGTGATAATAATTTTCCTAACTTTGTCTAAACATAAAAATTAATAATCAAGGGCTAGCGTTCGTGTAAATATGTATATAATATTTCCGTGTATCCTTGTGTGAGTGTAGTATGTATGATTTGACTGTGTTTTGCTTAATGTAAGTTTATAATCCATATTTGTGATGATGCTCTTCATTATTTTGTGGAATTTTCGGCCTAATTTACGCCAACTTTAGTGGTTCACCATTTGAATGAATTCAAACCTTTAGTGAATTTTATTCGTTTTTAAGGAGGAATAGGATCTTATTTAACGAATACACATGAATAAGTATAGGCCATGTCAGTGGATTGAACTCACAAAGTCGAAAATTGTAAGAGTAATTTAATTAATTGTTTCGAGTAACGGATAAATGTAAATTGACATGAGGTCAAGTTCCGAGCTATTATGTGAGAAGCAACTGCTAAATAATTATAAAGTTGAGTTTATTAATTAATTTAAAGGTCAAAGAAGACGGCTTAACTATAATTTTATAAGAGAAAAATTTTTATTTAATTTTCAAAGAGAAATGAAAATGATCATTTTCAAATTTGTTTAAAATCAAATCCATGAAGGAAGGAAGTTTATTTTCAAATTATTAAATTATCAAAGAGAGAGATCATCTCAAATTAATTATTATTAATTATTTAATTAATTTTTCACTAAAAATATGAATATTATATTTGCAGATACAGGCATTTCCTGTTCCGTTTACCGATGAAGTATCTATGTGACTACAACATAAAAGAAGACAATCATATAAACAAAATACCTAGATTTTGTTAATTATTGTATAATTTATGAAGAGCAGTAGTTGTAATAAATGTCTAAAACCTATTTAGTTTTCTCTCATTTGCCACTAGTTCATCATCTATCCCTGCACTTTAAAATTTTCGCACAGCCGATAAGCGAACGATCTACACCCTGGAGATCTTCGCTCACCGGCCGAGCTGAGCCCGGCATGACGGGTGCAGTATGTATGTATGTATGTATGTATTTAAAGTTAAAAACTTCATGATTGTTCCGTATTGAATAGAAAAATAAGAAGATGTACAATATTATAGGGAAGGATCCACCTTTCAATACTCCGTAGTAAAAAGTAGTTACAACCTGTTTATTGGGACCGGTTTCAACACATTTCAAGTGTCATGATCAGCCAATTAGCGAAGATCTTAAAACAACTAATATATTGAACACAGGCAAAATATTAACATTGTATCATATTGTAGCAATTCAGTCAATGTTCAAAACACAATAATCACAGTCAAGAGAGTAAACAGAACATCACTATCCTGCGCCGAAAACAAATATATTTGAAGTTCATAAGCAGATCAAGTATGCACTTATGTAAAGTCGTTGCTAGGCAGGTCTTGTAGGCATTTGTTTCTCTGGCCGAAGAGTAAAAGGTGACGTGAATGAAGTCTTAGGAAAACAGTGTAGGATTTAATTTCGTCAAAATCAAAGTGGATATATAGGTTTTAAAATAATTTAAAACGTTAAAAAAGAATAAAGCCAAATAAAAATATATTAAAAAATGGGAAGAAATAATGAAAGAAATACGAGGTTCAACTCGAAACAACTTGCCGTAGTAATTGATAAAGAAATGATAAATAGAGAAAGGGGGTGGGGAACGTTTATTAGAGGGTGGTGATGGTGGTTATTGTTATTAGAGGAAATAAAATTGGGCAACAATCCTTTATATAACACGAATTCGAGGAAAAAAGAGGAAGAGAACCGACACTGCGAAAAATGAAGATATTGGTTAAAGGAAGACAAGGGCCACGAAGGGCGTGAAAATGAAAGACTCCCTAGCCCTCGCAAACCTAATAGCATCGGGGTCGGAAAAGAACAAGAGTTAACCAAGGGAGGTCGGACAGGATAGATGAAAGTGAGGAGCCTGGCACAAGTAAGTGGAAGCAATGCCAGGACTCAGCTAAGGGCCCCGTGGTCGCCAACCCACGCTCCGAAGTTCAGAGCCCCTGGGAGCGTGGGTTGGCGACCACGGGGCCCTTAGCTGAGTCCTGGCATTGCTTCCACTTACTTGTGCCAGGCTCCTCACTTTCATCTATCCTGTCCGACCTCCCTTGGTTAACTCTTGTTCTTTTCCGACCCCGATGCTATTAGGTTTGCGAGGGCTAGGGAGTCTTTCATTTTCACGCCCTTCGTGGCCCTTGTCTTCCTTTAACCAATATCTTCATTTTTCGCAGTGTCGGTTCTCTTCCTCTTTTTTCCTCGAATTAGTGTTATATAAAGGATTGTTGCCCAATTTTATTTCCTCTAATAACAATAACCACCATCACCACCCTCTAATAAACGTTCCCCACCCCCTTTCTCTATTTATCATTTCTTTATCAATTACTACGGCAAGTTGTTTCGAGTTGAACCTCGTATTTCTTTCATTATTTCTTCCCATTTTTTAATATATTTTTATTTGGCTTTATTCTTTTTTAACGTTTTAAATTATTTTAAAACCTATATATCCACTTTGATTTTGACGAAATTAAATCCTACACTGTTTTCCTAAGACTTCATTCACGTCACCTTTTACTCTTCGGCCAGAGAAACAAATGCCTACAAGACCTGCCTAGCAACGACTTTACATAAGTGCATACTTGATCTGCTTATGAACTTCAAATATATTTGTTTTCGGCGCAAGATAGTGATGTTCTGTTTACTCTCTTGACTGTGATTATTGTGTTTTGAACATTGACTGAATTGCTACAATATGATACAATGTTAATATTTTGCCTGTGTTCAATATATTAGTTGTTTTAAGATCTTCGCTAATTGGCTGATGATGACACTTGAAATGTGTTGAAACCGGTCCCAATAAACAGGTTGTAACTACTTTTTACTACAGAGTATTGAAAGGTGGATCCTTCCCTATAATATTGTACATCTTCTTGTATGTATGTATGTATGTATGTATGTATGTATGTATGTATGTATGTATGTTCAGTGTTCAGCCCTAAGGCTGGTTGGATCCTCAACAGCTCCGCCGTCAGCTGTCATAGATGGCCTAGGCATCACTGAAGAGGCGTACTAGGAAAATGAGGAGTGAGGTAGTTTCCCATTGCTTTCCTCACCGAGCCAGACGTTGCTATTACATATCAGTCTGCCAAGCCCACTGAAATGCATCAACCGACCCTATGAGCAACATTTTCACACCATTCATAGCAGGGACTGGCTGCAGAAGGAATGGCATTACTAGCATCGCTCATACCTCAGTCACTTTCACATTGTCAAAACCAAGGATAAGACAGAGACAGATCAATGGAAGTAATAAAATTGCTCTAGCCCATACCTGAAGACACAGTGCACTGTAAACACTAGGTCCTGCCAACAAAGGCAAACCCTGTTAATATACTCAGTATATGGGTTAGATAGTTAACCATTAAAATACCTATGACGGGAATTATGAGTCTTTGCTTTTATATTTTCGTAGCCGTGGTGTAGGGGTAGCGTGCCTGCCTCTTACCCGGAGGCCCCGGGTTCGATTCCCGGCCAGGTCAGGGATTTTTACCTGGACCTGAGGGCTGGTACGAGGTCCACTCAGCTTAGGTGAGTAGAATTGAGGAGCTATCTGACGGTGAGATGGCGGCCCCGGTCTCGAAAGCCAAGAATAACGGCCGAGAGGATTCGTCGTACTGACCACACGACACCTCGTAATCGGCAGGCCTTCGGGCTGAGCAGCGACTCGCTTGGTAGGCCAAGGCCCTTCAAGGGCTGTAGTGCCATGGGGGGGGGGGGGGATTTTATATTTTCATTTTCTGGGAAAGTGCATCCAAATGACACCCATCATTTTTGCAGTGGACTCTTCAAATGGGTGGCAATGATCACTTTCAGTAGTTTGATAATAAAGTAAAGTTAAAACATAATTACACAACAACAACAACAACAACAACAACAACACCAACAACAACAACAACAAGCAATTCAATGGAAAGAAAATATTACAAGATATACTATTAGTTTAACATTCTAAATGCAGCATCGTTATATACAAACACAACTTAAGTATTTCAACATTTGACACTATGACTTACAACGTCAACAATTGATGGAATTGAATAACAATTATTGATGGAGAAAATCGATAAAGATCCGCCATCTTTTAACCCTCTACTGCATAGTGTTGCCATCAGGCAACATAACTTTTCACCTGTGTAAATGGATACAGATTGTGGGCAGAGGTAGTTTTACGCCACACCTTCAACTGTACAGGGTATGAAACACATATACCAGTGATGCCTTGGTTTTTTTACATAGCAGGTGACAAAACAGCCCTACAAACAAAGGTACTCTTTCCACCCTGTCAACATCCACGCGTACCTACAACCGTTTATTTTCCATGGGCCCTCCCCATCACATTACCACAGGCTTCACGAGTACCTCTGGCTCAACCTCAAAGACATTACCGACCTGCGGTCATGCAAGTATACTTGCGCCTTGCAGTACGTACCTATGGCCAGTTGGCAGTAATGTTCGGTCTTTGAATGTTAACAGCTTAGCGTAAAATCTCGAAAAATCATATATATTACATCGTCTATATATCCCATTATGGCAAACCACATCACATACGAGTGTTAACGTATTAGCCCCAGTTCAGAATTGCTGGTATATCCAAAACACTGACGTAGGTTGAACATTAACGATTGTTTTCAATTGTTGATGGAGAAATTCGATATAAAGATCCGCCATATGTTAAACTAGCTGATGCACCCGTGCTTCGCTACGGAATTCTACACTGTATACTGAATTCTAGGTTAGGTAGTGTACACGTTGTGAGCAAGATTGTCTTAAATCGTATAGCAATTAACGTTACCCTAGAAATGCAACGGGAGGTCACCAAACATCTTTTCTCATACAGTATGAAGACTGCCGGAATTTTCATTGTAATGGTAGACCCAATTTCATACCATCAGTCACAATCAGGTTGGGATGTTTTCATTATAATGCATTTTTACGTCCTCGGAAAGACTGTCTTAGTGGTTTTCCCAACTGAAATGAATATACAACGACGTCAATAGGAATGGCGCGATTAAAAGCAATGCTTTCATATTACGAAATACTCGTTCAAATGAAACACCACACATTTTCTCACTTTTAACGAACAGGACTACATTGCCTATCTAACAGTCCAAAGTTCCAGACCTGGAATGACCAAACCGCAGACAGCCGTGATCCGTGAACACTCTTCGGCGGGGAGAGGGTCGAATAGTGGAGGCTCCCAGGGCAAAAACTATGCCCAATTACTATTCTGTTTCCTAGGAGTACCCGATGTGACGGAAAATATCAATTCACTACACTGGCGGCGGAAAAATCTATCTGACTTGAAAGCAAATTTTTTCTCCAAGCCAGAAGAGAAACCCCCTCTTCAAAAGTGAAGAGAAAGAAGCTTTTCTTAAGAAACGGCTCTTTTCAGAGATGAGTTTTGAGTTATTTAGTGAATATTGTGGCGCTATACTTCGGAAAAGGCCTAAATTGTTCTTCTAGACCAGGACTTACTACTACTACTACTACTACTACTACTACTACTACTAAGCGAGGCTCTGCCTTAAGTATGCACACTGCTTATTCAAAACAGCGTGTCAGAGTAGGGATCGAATAACTGAAATACTATGATAAACCAGCTTGTTACGTACCAACTGTATAAGAAAATGTATGAACCAGAGGAATGGCATGCTAAAGAAGAAAGTTTTCTAACTCCCCGGCTATTTCCCGCCAATATTCAGTCAGGCTGTTATACTCGGTACGCAGCAGTAATCCCATCTATCGGAGTTGAGAGGCAGCATAAGAGACAAAGAACATCACAATAAACAATGGTCAATGTAATGTCATTGTTCGGTATTATAGGCCTTCTCATTCGGTTTTCTTCCGACTCTGAAATACCACTGTCGGTACGGTAAAACTGAATAAGAGATAAATGATCGGAAATTGTATTCTCTATAACTTTTTTTAGATAGTACTTTTCGATAGGACCAATAACATCGGTACTGTATTTAAAAATTACATTTTAGGCACCTTCCCCTAAACTACAATTTCATCCAGGATGAATAAAGTTCTTTATAGCTTAGACTGTAGCTTCCTTTTCCCCGACTCTATATACCGATTTTCATTAAATTCTGTTTACCCATTTTCTCGTGGCTCGGCGTTGATATGGACTTACCAACAAAAATACAAATTCATGAATATCTGTGTTATCCTAGCCGGTACGGTAAAAATGTATAAGACATAAATGGTCGGAAATTTAATTCTCTATAACTTTGGTTATGTAGTATTTATAGATACGACAACTAATAATATAAATATTTGAGAATTACATTTAGGCCTTCCCCTAAACTACCATTTCACTATGCGTGAATACAATTATTCATAGGCTAGATTGTAGCGACGTATTCCTGGACTTTGCATTCCAATTTTTATGAAGATAGGACTACTAAAAACGTAAATATTTGAAAATGAAATTTTAGGTCTTCCCCTAAACTAGCATTTCTATCAGCGTGAATAAAAATATTTACAGCCTAGATTGTAGCGACTTATTCCCCGACTTTGTATACCGATTTTCATTAAATTCTCTTTGGCCGTTTTCTAGTGATGCGTGGACAGACAGACAGACAGACAGACAGACAGACAGACAGACAGACAGACAGACAGACAGACAGACAGACAGACAGACAGACATTACGGAAAAGTAAAAAGTGCATTTCCTGGTTATTGTGGACATAACCGATACAGAAATAGCATTATTTTCAAATTCTGAGCAATGTACAGATAAAACTCTTATTTTATATACATAGATTAGTGACTAAACGATGTGATTATGTAATTCGAAACACGGTCTCCAAGTGAATGGTGCAGTGATATTTACAGTACCTTCTTAAAAATGACTCATTGCATACATTAACATTTACTTTGAATGACGCTGTCAGTAACGATTATATTCATTACGCCTTGCTGCGGTTATCAGAGACAGTTAATCAGCTTATTACAGGCATCATGTTTCTCCATTTCTTGTGAACACAACAACGAAGATAATTGTTGCTGATCTCAGTGCAAATGGCGTAACACATGTTACGGTCTCGAGAAATATAATAGTTGACGTTGATCCCCAAGGTGCAATTAAAAACGTCATTCTCAGTTTTCATAATTGTCGATGGACAGAACTGATAAAGGTGGTTAGTTATGTTCCGCCATGTGTAAATTAGTGACTAAACGATGTGAATTAAGTATCTCGGAACTTCCGTTTTGGTCAAGTTTGCGAAGTAATGATTAATCTAATATTTTACTTTTTTTTTTTTTTTTTTTTTTGGAAAGTGACTTTCATCCCATCCGGCATACAGGGTGACTCAGAAGGTATTTGTCTTTTCCTTTATTAGCTTTAGGTACCAAACAGCCAGTTACAAATACATTGGAATACAAAATATAATCTTCCGTAATATTGTACTTGGATTTCGTAGTTTGAATAGTTCTGAGTCTTTACAGAAAACTCACGCACACACACACACACACACACACACACACAAAGAGAAAAAAAAGAAATTCAAACACTGCAACTGTTGTATGTTTAGTTATTTTTTCCCATGTTGTAGCACGGCAAACTTTATAGTCATAAATCTTTTTTTTTTTACAAGTTGCATTACGTCGCACTGACACAAATAGGTCTTGTGGCGACGATGAGACATGAAAGGGCTATAAGTGGGAAGGAAGCGGCCGTGACCTTAATTAAGGTACAGCCCCAGCATTTGCCTGGTGTGAAAATAGGGATACCACGGAAAACCATCCTCAGGGCTGCCGACAGTGGGGTCGAAGCCACTATCTCCCGAATACTGGATACTGGCCGCACTTAAACGACTGCAGCTATCGAGCTCGGTAAGTCTTAAATCGGTGTCCTTTAAGAACTTGGCAATTGCTTTATACGCCCCTGGTTGCTGGGATGATAAAATGCACTGTATTTTGAGTGGGAGTTGGAAGTTTAATGAAAATAAAGTTATTTTTTTCCGCTGTGCATTATAAAGATGGCACGAGAAGAAGATGTAGTTGAGGTCACGATTGCTTGGCGGTCACAGGGGCGAGTTTAGGACTCCTATCCGGTAGAGATGGTTTGCAAAACTGCCGTCATTGAACCTCATGCGAATAAGAGAAGTGACGTATCGGCGACAAACATTCCATTTGCAGCGATCTTCAGCCCTGCGTTTGGTGTAGAATAGTGTGCACCTGTTTGGATGAACAGTCACCATACAAGGTTTGTTGACACCCAGCTTAATACCACAATGCGCATCATATCTGGCACAATCACATCTACTCCAGTTCATTGGCTTCTACTGCTAACTGGTATAATGCCACCTGATCTACGCCGATCTAATGCCCTTATGAAGGAGTTCCACAAGATCTCAAGAAATCCTAGTCTACCCGTGAATAGTGACCTGCCACTTCTGAATCTGAATAGAATAAAATCACGCCATCCAACTCTGCGTGATGCCTCTAACATGGATGCTAAGGATTTTAAATCTCTTGATGAGTGGAAAAGTAAATGGGAAGCAGCAACGGATGTGCGTCTTCATACCTTCTTCTCAGGTCCCAGACTTCCAAGTGGATCCCACCTGCCACGCAAGACCTGGACTGCCGTGAATAGAATCAGAACAGGACATGGTCGGTGTAGAGCCGCTCTCCATACGTGGAAAAAGCTACCTAATCCAGACTGTGACTGCGGAGCTCCACACCAGACTATTCGTCATATCGTCAGCAAATGTAAGATTCGAACCTATCACGGTGACGAAGATGACTTCCTGCTGCTAACTCCAGATGCTGCACGCTGGATCGAAGAACTAGATATTCAATTGTGAAGCACAAGTTGCTTTGTTTCTCAGCTGTAAATATATTGCTGATTATGTCTGTATAAGCCATACGCTAAATAATAATTCCATTTGCAGAAGCAAGGTGAGTGAGGAGGGTATGGTTGTACTGCAGCGTACTTTTTCCCCCGTTGCCTTTTTGTAAAAGCCCATTCTTCTTCAATTTGAGTTGGGGAACACTGCTTGATACGTGGTACATACTCTCGAATTGGCGCTGGTGAATCCAGCCGTTGGCCCAAATGCGTTGCTGCTCCAGCGAGCCGGTCGACACAATGTAGTGTATTCGTTGCGTTGGGTTCCTCTGTGGCTACGTATCCAAAGAAAGTACACCTCAATATTGAGACGTGAAAGTTGTACACATCTCTGTATGATCAGGATTTGATGGACTGTTAGTTTGTATGCAATAGGTGACTGAAGTGGCGCATAGAGGGGTGAGACGTGTAGTCTGTGAGCGACAGTTCCAAACAAAGTTTAGTGATTTCATTGTTTAGGAATGTTGAGCATTTTGCAAAAATAACTTAAATATATATATTTTTTTGCTAGTTGCTTTACGTCGCTCAGACACAGATAGGTCTTATGGCGACGATGGGACAGGGAAGGGCTAGGAGTGGAAAGGAAGCGGCCGTGGCCTTAATTAAGGTACGGCCCCAGCATTTGCCTGGTGTGAAAATGGGAAACCACGGAAAATCATTTTCAGGGCTGCCGACAGTGGGGTTCGACCTACTATTTCTCGAATACTGGATACTGGCCGCACTTAAGCACTTAAATATTCAAAATAACCTTTAAAGGTCGTGTTCATTACGAATTGAAGAGTTGTTAAGTACAGAACAAAAACCCATAGTTCTAGCCCTTCAGCCAAGCAACTCAATGTTACAAAACATGCTGGACATCTGAGCTACGAATTTTAAGTAAATAAAATATAATAAAGTATGAGGATATATTCCTTATTTATTCCTAAAAGATTACAATCTTTTTTCTTAATCACCATTATCCGGTTGATTAGATTAGCAGTTTACCTTTTTCTACCACTACCGCTAATGTGAGTCAATGCAAAGTTTCATTTAAGCCCTTATAACTAAATTCAGTGTGGACATTTTAAAAAAAATTAAAAAAGCCTACGGGTATTGAACGAAGGAACATATTACTGAAACAATTATGTAAATAAATAAATAAATAAATAAATAAATAAATAAATAAATAAATAAATTTGGCTAGGATTTGAATAAAAAAGAAAACGAGTAGAGAAACTAGCGATTTTAGGCTTTTTTTTTCAGAACTGCATTTAGGCCAGAAGTGATTTTCCAAATTTATTTTTTAATTTGATAGAGCTACCCAAAACTCACAATTTGAAACCTTTCTGGGTCCTTTTAGCCCTTCAAATTTCGGTACAACTAAGGAAATAGCTTAATTTTACGTTTAACGTAGTATGAGGACTCCTACTTTGTTTGCAAAGAAATGTTTTCAATATTAAATTAGCCACGTGGATACCAATAGGATCCGAACCCACAACATCCCGATTTCACGCCGGTTGCTGTAATATGTTCAAAGTTAATTTCGATTACAAAGCGCTAGTGAAAATACAATATTCATTGATTTGGCCCACAACGGGCGACTTGCACGCGCTCTACAGTGTGTGCCAGACCTTTGTAACTAGGCCACCATAGCTCAACGGGTGGGGGCGGTAAAATAACACCCACGGTAACCCGGAAAGAGGGGACTAAAAGGGGCCCCAGGGGCTCTCAACTTGGGAGCACGGGGCCCTTAGGTGAGTCCTGGCATTGCTCCCACTTACTTGTGCGAGGCTCCCAACTTTAATCTCTCCTATACGACCTTCATCGGTCAACTATTGTTGTTTTCCGACCCCGACGCTATTAGTTCCGAATCCTAGGGAGTCTTTCATTTTCACGCCCTTCGTGGCTCTTGCCTTTTTTCGGCCGATACCTTTATTCCCCCCTCTGATTGGTGTTAACAGAGGATGGTTGCCCAGCTGTACTTCATCTTAAAACAGTAATCACCACCACCATTCGTGTTAATAGAAATGTGAAAACCAGATAGAAGATAAACAAACCAAACCCCATGGCACTACAGCCCTTGAAGGGCCTTGGCCTACCAAGCGACCGCTGCTCAGCCCGAAGGCCTGCCGATTACGAGGTGTCGTGTGGTCAGCACGAGGAATCCTCTCGGCCGTTATTCTTGGCTTTCTAGACCGGGAGATAGAAGATACCCAGTTTGGATTTAGAAATGGCTATGGAACTCGTGAGGCTCTTTTTGGATTAACAACTCTTCTCCAAGAATGCTGGAACCAAGAGAAAGATGTATTTGCCTGCTTCATAGACTATTAAAAAGCGCTTGAAAGAGTAAAACACGATGAGCTCATCAGAATACTCCAACAAACTGGAACTGACAATAAAGATATAAGACTCATCGAAAACCTCTACTGGAATCAAGGAGCTGTGGTGTAATAATTAAGAGGGCAATTCTTCAAGGCAGTATTATTGGACCTTTATGTTTTCTTATATATATATCAATGATATGTGTAAAGAAGTGGAATCAGAGATAAGGCTGTTAGCAGATGATGTTATTCTGTACAGAGTGATAAATAAGTTACAAGATTGTGAGCGGCTGCAGGGTGACCTCGATAGTGTTGTGACATGGACGGTTGGCAATGGTATGATGATAAACGGGGTTAAAAGTCAGGTTGTGAGTTTCACAAATAGAAAAGTCCTCTCAGTTTTAATTACTGTGTTGGTGGGGTATTTTGGGGATCATTGTAAGTACCTAGGTGTTAATATAAGAAAATATCTTCATTGGGGTAATCACATAAATATGATTGTTAATAAAGGGTACATATCTCTGCAGATGGTTATGAGGGTATTTAGGGGTTGTAGTAAGGATGTAAAGGAGAGGGCATATAAGTCTCTGGTAAGACCCCGACTAGAGTATGGTTCCAGCGTATGGGACCATCACCAGGATTACCTGATTCAAGAACTGGAAAAAATCCAAAGAAAAGCAGCTCGATTTGTTCTGGGTGATTTCCGACAAAAGAGTAGCGTTACAAAAATGTAGCAAAGTTTGGGCTGGGAGGACTTGGGAGAAAGAAGACGAGCTGCTCGACTAAGTGGTATGTTCCGAGCTGTCAGTGGAGAGATGGCGTGGGAGGACATCAGTAGACGAATAAGTTTGAGTGGCGTCTTTAAAAGTAGGAAAGATCACAATATGAAGATAAAGTTGGAATTCAAGAGGACAAATTGGAGCAAATATTCGTTTATAGGAAGGGGAGTTAGGGGTTGGAATAACTTACCAAGGGAGATGTTCAATAAATTTCCAATTTCTTTGCAATCATTTAAGAAAAGGCTAGGAAACAACAGGTAGGGAATCTGCCACCTGGGCGACTGCCCTAAATGCAGGTCAGTAGTGATTGATTGATTGATTGATTGATTGATTGATTGATTGATGGTGATATATCAGACTACATGGAAAGTAGACGAGGGGTTCGACAAGGCGGTGTTTTGCACCCGTTATTATTTAACATCTACTCGGGAGCTGTATTTAAGGCAGTAAGAGATATAGAAGTGGGAATCAAGGTGAACGGAGAACTAATACGCACGCTCATACATGCAGATGACACAGTACTTCTTGCCAGTAGTACTGAAAGCCTTAGACAAGCTTAATATAGTTGGAGAAGAAATGGGTCTCACAATCATCACTAAGAAAACTAAACAGCCGGGCTGAGTGGCTCAGACGGTTGAGGCGCTGGCCTTCTGACCCCAACGTGGCAGGTTCGATCCTGGCTCAGTCCGGTGGTATTTGAAGGTGCTCAAATACGTCAGCCTCGTGTCGGTAGATTTACTGGCACGTAAAAGAACTCCCGCGGGACTAAATTCCGGCACCTCGGCGTCTCCGAAGACCGAAAAAGTAGTTAGTGGGACGTAAAGCAAATAACATTATTATTATTAAGAAAACTAAACTAATGGTTTTGAGTCGAGGAAAAGTCAAATCTATTCTGAAACTGAAAGGTCAACAAATCTAACAAGTTGACAAATTTAAATACCTTGGTTGTTGGATATCAGATAATTTAAACCCAGATTTCGAAATTAAGACCCGTATAGAAATGGCAAGATCAACATTCAAGATAATGAAGGCTTTACTGTGTGATGACGCCTTAAACTTAAAACTGAAACAGAGCATGGTTAAATGATATGTTTGGTCAATTTTGCTTTATGAAGCTTGGACCTTAAAAACGATCACTATAAAAAGGCTGGAAGCTCTAGAAATGTGGTTTCATAGATAATTGCTAAGAATCTCCTGGATAGAGCACGTCTCTAACGAAGAAATATTACAGAGAGCAAACTCTAAAAGAGAACTACTGATCAACACCAAATGCAGAGAAATTGCGTACTTGGGTCATGTGTTACGTGTTGAAAGACATGCAGTATCACACCTCATTTTTAAAGGGCAAAATCGAGCGATCTGAGAGTGATTTTAAGAGGAAGTACAACTGGACAACAATTCTCTATTAACACTAATGGTGGTAGTGATTACTGTTTTAAGAGGAAGTACAACGGGGCAACCATCCTCTATTGATATTAATGGTGGTGATGATTATTGTTTTAAGAGGAAGTACAAGTGGACAACCATCCTCTATTGATATTAATGGTGGTGATGATTATTGTTTTAAGAGGAAGTACAAGTGGACAACCATCCTCTATTAACACTAACCAAAGGGAAATATGGAAGGGATCCGACACTTCCAAAAATGAAGGTATCGGACAAAGAAAGACAAGGGCGTGAAAATGAAAGACTCCCTAGACTTCGGAAAATCTAATACGGCCGGCATCGGAAAAGAACAAGAGTTGACCGAGAGAGGTCGGATATGATAGATGAAAGTGAGGATCCTGGCACAAGTAAGTGGAAGCAATGCCAGGACTTAAATACTAATGGCCGCGTAGTCGCTAATCCAGCGTAAGAGCTCCTGCGGCACCTTTTAGTCGCCTCTTACGACAGGCAGAGGGTACCATGGGTGTTATTCTGCTGCCTCCACACACAGGGGAAGGGCTCTGGGGAAGAGAGAAAGGAATAACTATTAGCCGCACTCAACAGATATTGGGCAAGAATGTTAACCTCCACAAAGAACTAGTGATAAGCGCTTCCTGTTGAACTTAATCGAGGATGATGATATTAAATAAATAAATAAATAAATAAATAAATAAATAAATAAATAAATAAATAAATAAATAAATAAATAAATAAATAAAAATAATCGCATAATAAAATAAAACATGTAAATTAATATATTTTAGCCTCTGGGCTGAGGACTGAACATACGATACATACTTACAACTACAGTACATTGAAGCGTTCAATATAATGAATGTGAAACAACTTATACCGGCATTAGTGACGGATTACTGTCATAAATAGCGCCGAAATGTATACGTTCAATTTAATATACTGTATGTAATTTATTATGGTACTTTCTCAACTGGCAACCACTGCTGAGAGGAGGTGGAATAAATTTCCATCGGGCCGCCCAAGGATCTGCAGTAGATTGACATGACCAAGATAACTTCACTATCAATACTGAATCGCAGAGGACCAAGTAAATCTTTTCCACTTTGTGAAACCGTACCACATTCTCTGTTTGTTCGCACCAACACGTTAAGCAGGAACAAATGAAACAGATCGCTTTTCTTACCGGTGTACTTCACAGTCAAACAGAGATCCGGTTACGTGAATGATGTTGATCCACGAAATATCACTGTAATATTTGTCATAAATGGAAGATAGTAATTGCTTTTACTCAAATAAAGTCTCAAATCCCAGGTTGATTAAGAAATAATACGAAATATTTTATTTTAGAGAATACACACTTTACTGCCTTACAACAACTATTTCTGCTACGTCGCAGCGCTTCCGTAAGTGTTTTGTTTGTCCAACACTGTCGTCTGTGATGTCTTTGCTCACTGAAGTTCTTTGGTGTCGTTTTATTGATTTTCCTCATTCGATGTAATTTGATGCGCTGTCACTTCAAGAGCACTATAACTGATTCATTAAACGATTTATTGGTCCAGGGATCATGCTATTTTTCAACAAAATACCCGCACTCCCATTCGCTAGAAAGAGAGCTCGTTGTTGCCAGCCCTGGACCTCAAGAAAAAACAAAAACAAAACAAAAACAAACGACGGCGCGAGCAGCGGAATGCAAGACATCTGGCCAAAGATAACAAAAATCGCAGACATAGCACTCCCATGCATCGGTGCCAGCCCTGGACCTCAAGCAAGAAACAAAAGACGGCGCAAGCAGCGGAATGCAACACCATGGACTCCTATTTAGAGCCAGTAAATATGTATACATATTTCTTGCTAGTAACGACGGTATTTCTTAATCAACCTGGGATTTGAGACTTTATTTGAGTAAATCAATGATTACCTTTCGTTTGTGACAAATATTACAGTGATATTTCGTGGATCAACATCGTTCACGTAACCCAGAGATCCCTTCGGTGGGTGGGGGCGGTAGAATAACACCCACGACATTCCCTGCCTGTCGTGTGAAGCGAATAAAAGGGGCCCTTAAATAGGAGCGTGAGTTGGCAACCACGGTGCGCTGAGCTGATTCCTGGCATTGCTTCCACTTATTTATGCCAGGCTCCTCACTTTCAACTATCCTATCCGACCTCTCTTGGTCAACTCTTGTTCTTTTCTGACACCAACGGCATAAAGAATTGATATGTGATCATGGTACAGCTATCTTTTGATAAGGCTGCCCGATGTGTATTATTTATGCGTATATGTTAGTTTTCCATCCATCGGTCTTGTGTCATTCTGTCAAATGTTAGTTGCTCCCAGCTCCTCGACGATTCAATAGGCCTCCCAACGTCATTCGCGATTTCCTCGCACGCGTCATTCTTTTTCAACCAATTGGTGCGGATTCTATGGAAACCACGAAACGGTCTATAGTAGTGTTTTTATTTTTACGTTCCACTAACTACTTTGAAGGTTTTCGGAGACGTCGAGGTGCCGGATTTTTGTCCTGCAGGAATTCCTTGTGTGAGGCTGACGTATTTGAGCACCTTCCAATGCCACCGAACTGAGCCAGGATCGAACCTGCCAAGTCAGGGTCAGAAGGCCAGCGCCTCTACCGTCTGAGCCACTCAGCCCGGCTAAAACGGTCTTTTGTTGATAATAAGTTATCAATCGTTGAATTTTCAAAGTACCTCTGCGAATTCATTTTTCTTCAAATCGGAAGATCCCGAAACAGAACTCTGTTTTCAGAAGGCCGATCATGATAGAGTTACGCTTATCTGATACAAGTGTGGACCCGACTTTAGGTATCGAGGCTTAGGGAGTCTTTAATTTTCACGCCGTTCGTGGCCCTTGTCTTTCTTTGGCCGATACCTTCATTTTCAAAGTGTCGGATCCCTTCCATTTTTCCCGTCTGATTAATGACAGCAGAAGATGTTCGTTCTCTTATAGGCCCGCTCACACATACTGGAAGCGCGCCTCGCCGTTTGGACAGCTGCTACAGGAATGAAAAGCCAGGCGAGGAATACTGCGTAAACAATGAAATGATAACGTTTTAATTTATTGTTCTCAGGGCATTAACGATAATATTAGACAGGTAAACATTTAACTGTAAAATTGAACTATTTTAGTATTATCGCGAACCAAACGTAACAGAATACTTTGAACTTCTAGTGTTCTACTGCTCGTTCATAGTCATGTAACACCGGAGCTTACTACTCGGTAGATGAGAAGTGCCATACGAGTTTGTGGCGTCATGCGGAATCGAGTACTCGCATGCGATTCCACGCTAATCCAGCCACCGCTCGCGCACGTGATAGTCAAGCTAAACATTTAAACTCCAATGTAACTGATGCAATTTTGCTAACGATGGAGAGTTTATCATTTAAATAAACAGTTTTATAGTATTTACATTTAAATTTGAGCACCCAATGACTCAAATATGTACCGGTATTAACTCTAGAACTGTCAAACGTCGCGCTTGCGACGCAATATAATATCACTGGAATGCCAACGTGGCATGCGTACGCTTAATCAGCTAGGTCGGCCCATTAGTGGCTACAACTGGTCCGTGGTCCAACAGCTCTGCACTCTGACCGGCCAACCGCCCAGAGGAGGGGTGGCCACGGCTCTACCGTGGCTCCACGCCTCTGCATTCGGGAGACTGGACAGGGCTGGACCTCATGGCTGGCCCCAACCATCGGCTGTCCTGACAATGGTTTTCCGTGGGTTTCCATTCTCCTGCACTGAGGCGAATGTCGCGCCAGTTCCTAGTATAGGCCACGGCCGCCAACCCCCTCAGCTTCTCCGAAAATCTCCTGCACCGTAACAATCTCCCGGCCTGAGAGACGGCGTCACCGTCTAAGAGGCCCTCCTCCCCCTTTCAGGGGAGGAATGAAACCATTATAGTAGTAATAATCAACTATAAAATCGTTTATCTTTCACTTACGCTATTATAACAGTCGCCCAAGTGGCAGATTCCATATCTCTTGTTTTCCTAGCCTTTTCTTAAATCAATGCAAAGAAATTGGAAATTTATTGAACATCTCCCTTGGTAAGTTATTTCAATCCCTAACTCCCCTTCCTATAAACGAATATTTGACCCGATTTGTCCTCTTGAATTCCAGCTTTATCTTCATATTGTGATGTTTCCTACTTTTAAAGAAACCACTCAAATTTATTCGTCTACTAATGTCATTTCACGCCATCTCTCCACTGACAGATCGGAATATACCGCTTAGTCGAGCAGCTCGTCTCCTTTCTCCCAAGTCTTCCCAGCCCAAACTTCGCAGCAATTTTTTAACGCTACTCTTTCTTCGAAAATAACCCAGAACAAATCGAGCTGCATCCTTTTACTTCTGCCTATGTGGTTTTGTCCTGACCCTTGTTACCCGATGACACCGCTATTGATACCCATCACCACATCTGGCCTTATAACATGCTGAGCATGGGGACAAGCAGATACTCCTGTAGTATCACACTCCCAATCCTCTCTGCTAACTTTTTCTTCTTAGAACTAATAGCATCTCGGAGGCGATGTTGATTAGAGACGATCGCCACGCGGGCTTTGCGCCTCCTCTCCTCCCCCTCGAAGAAAACTCATCCAAGCTTCCGTGGTTCAAATCCCGGCCATTCGATGTGAGATATATGCTGGACAAAACAGGTTTTTCTCCGGTTTTCCCCTGTCATCTTTCATTGCAGCAACACTCTTCAATATCATTTCATTTCATCTGTGGGGCAATGACCCCGGAGGAGTGCGACAGGCACAGTTCCTATCCTCGCCGTTAGATGGGGGCTTCATTCATTCCATTTCTGACCCGGTCATTGACTAGAAACCGGCAGTGGATTAGGATCTTCATTTCCTTATCCCCCTGAGATCTCAGGGGCTATGTAACTTCCGACTCGCAGTTGTTGTTAGTTTCGACCTATCATTACATTTATTTTTAGACTTTTTCTTTTCATGTGTAACCAAATGTGCGTTGCAGAATTTCTGGAGACCTGTGTGTCCTGGCAGGAAAAGGAGACTCCCCGAGTAGTGCCGGCGGCTGACGGAACTGTGTGCGGCTCGGAACTTTTTTGTTTCTGTGTTTACCTTTGAGAACATAATTTTTTTTTAAACTAGGGGCAATTTTGCGTGTTTTGTATATAGTGTTTTAAAATGAGTGTTTTTTTAATTGTTAATGTTGAACTTGAAAATATGAAAAGCAAAACCTTACTTAGTTTTCCAAAATTTTGATCGTCTGATACCAGATAAGGTTAGTAAATGATATAATACTTATATGAGCATATTAAATACAGTTTTCTGAGTAATATGGTGTGCTGCATGTCTAACTATTCTCTATTTAAGCGTGCTTAAATTTATTTAAAACGTGCGTCTGCAACGCATAAGTAAATGGCCTGGTATTTAGGGAAAAACACTCGGCACTTCTAGGGTTAATATTATGTAACTAACACCCTATCTAAGCTATATTAGCACGTGGCACAGTGATGGGATTATCGAATACTTTTAATAATCGAATGAGTTTCAAATATCATTCAGTTGTATCGCATAGAATAATCGGATGGGTCACGAATCAATTTTTCGATTTAAGTGTGTCGGATGGATAATTGATTAATATAAACGAACAGATGAACTCTTATTAGAAATACGCCTTTTTCCAAACGTATCTCCAAGTGTTGAAAGTAAGTGAGTGAATTAACTGTCTTAATGACAACACTTTTCATTCGAATGAATAATCGAAAAATAATCGAATGGGGAATATAATCGAATAATCGAATAAGCGATTGTTTTGTATTCGATTATCCAATGACTAGCGGCAGGGCGGTGTTCGTCAAAACCTGTGAAACATTGGCCCAACCGAACACAACTAATGGGTCGCTTGTTAGCTGTTCCTCTGTTGACTGAAGATGCTGAAAGGGAAGAACAAGTGCAAAATCCGAGATTTTGGGTTCAGGACATTCATTTACATAGACATTTAAATTGTAATAATAATAATAATAATAATAATAATAATAATAATAATAATAATAATAATAATAATAATAATAATTTCGTGTGGCTATTTCTGGCCGAGTGCAGCCCTTATAAGGCAGACCTTCCGAGGAGGGTGGGCGGCATCTGCCATGTGTACGGAACTGCATGTTATCTGTGGTGTGTGAGTTGCAGGGATGTTGGGGACAGCACAAACACCCAGCCCCAGGGCCATTGGAATTAACCAATGAAGGTTAAAATCCTCGGCCCGGCCGGGAATCAAACCCGGGACCGTCTGAAGCGAAGGCCAGTACGCTGACCATTCAGCCAACGAGTCGGATATTTAAATTGTGAATATTCTACACCGTTTCAATCGTTGTTGCGCAATGAGGAGAAATTCAACGTTTATTTTCGAATCAGAATTATGAAATTTCAACAGCTATTTCAACTTGTTGAAGAACTTTTAGAAAAGCATTTTACGAGATTTCGTGAACCCATATGAGCGACCCTACGACTGGTTGTATGTTTAAGATTAAATTATTTGGAATACTGAAATAGTTCGTAATATGTTACATGTTCCATTTATTACAAAACCCCATTGGCATACGTATAAGAAATATAACTAGAAGTACATGAACATATGCGTTAAATATAGGGGTTGTAGTAGGGATGTAAAGGAGAGGGCATTTATGTCTCTGTAAGACATTGTTTTCAAGTTGCTTTACGTCGCGACGGTGGGACAGGAAGGGGCTAAGAGTGGGAAGGAACCGGTCGTGACCTTAATTAAGGAACAGTCGGGAGTGAAAATGGGAAACCACGGAAAACCATCTTCAGGGCTGCCGATAGTGGGGTTCGAATCCGCTATCTCCCAAATATTCGTAAGACAATGACTAAAGTATGGTACCAGTGTATGGGACCCTCACAAGGACTTCTAGATTTGTTCTGGGTGATTTGCGATAAAAGAATAGCGTTACAAAAATGTTGCAAAGTTTGGGCTGGGAAGACTTGGGAGAAAGGAGACGAGCTGCTCGAATAAGTGGTATGTTCCGAGCTGTGAGTGGAGAGATTGCGTGGAATAACATTAGTAGACGAATACGTTTGAGTGTTGTTTTTAAAAGAAGGTAAGACCACAATATGAAGATAAAGCTGGAGTTCAGGAGGACAAATTGAGGCGAATATTAGTTTATAGGAAAGTGAGTTAGGGATTGTAATAATTTACCGAGGGAGATGTTCAAATAAATTTCCAAATTCTTTGCAATTATTTAAGAAAAGTCTAGTTAAACAAGAGGTAGGGCGACTGCCCTAAATGCATATCTGTAAGTGATTGATTGATTGAACTAATAATAATTTCGTATGGCTATTTCTAGCCGAGTGCAGCCCTTGTAAGGCAGACCCTCCGACGAGGGTGGGCGGCATCTGCCATGTGTAGGTAACTGCGTGTAATTGTGGTGGAGGATAGTGTTATGTGTGGTGTGTAAGTTGCAGGGATGTTGGGGACAGCACAAACACCCAGCCCCCGGGCCACTGAAATTAACCAATGAAGATTAAAATCCCCGACCCGGCCGGGAATCGAACCCGGGACCCTCTGAACCGAAGGCCAGTACGCCATTCAGCCAACGAGTCGGACATTGATTGAAATGAACAATGTCTATATCGTTTTCTTATATATTAAAACTTAAATGTTTCTGTTAATGCATATAATTTAAAATAACTACGAATAACAAAGCAATTTATAATTAAAAGTGATAACTTACGAAATCAAAACGTAACTTAAGCTACTGCCACTGAAATGAACAGTTCAAACGTCTCTCAGGAATGGGAACATCCGTAGGGGAAGCAAACATCATGTCCCGTATGGACCCAACGCTGTTGCGAAAACACTCGAATACTTTACGAACGTTACCGAAGTTAAATTCCGGCGGGAGGAGCGGAAGAGATGTTCTCGCTAAGCAACTTCTTCTTCTTCTTCTTCTTCTTCTTCTTCGGCGCGGCGCGTTTCCCCTCCGACAGGCGCAAGTGTGAGACACTACATCTATTACACAGTGGCCTGCGCGCCGCTAGTTGTGAGCGGGCCAACACCAGTCAGACAGAGTTTTCTGAATTATTGCCATTGTCTTCTCTTTAGCCTCACAATTTCCTCGTTAACGGCCGGCATGTTTTTGAACTCCACGTGGAGTGAAGCGTGGTATTGGTCAACAGTCGAGTCACCGCCCAAATAGTCGTATATGAGCCAATGGTCGAGCCGGCGGGAGGTCCTGCTTCATGGGCGTTAACGAGCACAGTGCGTGTTAATGTGTTGGGCACGGCACGAATACCCACTCCCTCAGCCAAGGAAACTAATTGTTTATGATTAAAATACCTCGACCCGGCTGGGAATCGAGCCCAGGGTGTCAAGGATCGAAGGCCAAGACACCGTCCTTTCAGCCATGGAGCTGGGCAATTTCCTTCATGAAATGTGCTGATATACAAATGTGTTTGTCCAACCCTTGTCCCGTTTATCTACGGGGTCGGGTATGAGGTGAGGTGAATCTGTCGTGGCCGGTTTTTATGACCGGATGCCCTTCCTGACGTCAACCTTATCAGATGAGTTAATGACATGCAATGAATGACGAGATACATGATAGTAGGCAGGGAGAGGGTGAAACCCGGTACCGCCACATAACCTACTCCTGTTCAAGGCTTAACGTCGCCATCCGACGGACAAATCACCATCAACAGCGTCATATGCCCTCACTCCATATGAGCACTGTGGAGTGGTTTGGAATTTAATCCAGGATTTTGGCACACAATCTAGTGATTAGGAATTGTATACCACCACCTCCCCTACCCTGCTATTTTTCGACCAACGGTACTCGAACCGGCTAAACACGGTGTCAGACCGTTTAGACTTGACGCCGTAAAGTTCATGGTCGCCAGAAGGACTATCTTATTTTTACAAACTTTGTATATTTTATATTGTACTAGCTGATGTAGGCCTACCAGGAGCGTAATTCTAGATGAAGTCATGTACACGTTGTGAATAAGATTTTATTACATTGCATAATAACATAGGCATTTAAAAATGAAATTTTAGGCGCCTTCCCCTAAACTATGATTTCATGCAGGGGCCGATGATCTTAGATGTTAGGCCCCTTTAAACAACAATCATCATCATCATCATCATCATCATCATCATCATCATCATCATCATCATCATTTCATGCAGCGTCTATACAATTATTTATAGCCTGGACTGTAGAGTATTATTCCCCGACTTTACATACTGATTTTCATAAAATTCTGTCCACCCATTTTCTCGTGGTTCGGCGTTGATACGGACTTAGCAACAAAAATCGAAATTCTTGAATATCTCGGTACGGTAAAAATGTATACGACACAAATCATCGGAAATTTAATTCTATATGACTTTAGTTATGTAGTATTTACCGATAGGACCGCTAATAAAGAGTTTTGAGAATCGAATTCTAGTCTTTCCCCTAAATTACCATTTCACTCGGCGTGAGTAAAATTCCTTTTAGCCTAGATTGTAGTGCCTCATTCACCGAGTTTACATACCGATTTTCATTAAATTCTCTTCAGCCATTTTTCGTGATGCGCATACATACATACATACATACATACATACATACATACATACATACATACATACATACATACATACATACATACATATACACAGACAGAGAGACAGACAAGACGGAAAATTAAAAAGTGCATTTCCTTGTCGCTGTGAACACGGCCGATACAGAAATGAACGAATGTACAGACAAAACTCTTATTTCGTATTGCTAGAATTGGCATTATGTATAGGCTATACACTATTTATAATTATACTCATGAACAGTTTACAATGCTATTCTTTTAGCTAAAATATGTAAACCGAGCGAGAGGCAGCGCGGATTGGTTACGTAGCTTTCGGCAGACAGTGGGTTCGATCTCCACTGTCAGGAGCTCTGAAGATGGCTTTCCGTGGTTTCTCATTTGACACCAGGCAAATGCTGGGGATGTATCGTAACTAAGGCCACGGCCGCTTCCTTTCCATCCATCGCCGCCATAAGACTATCAGAGTTGGTGAGACATAGATTAAATTGTAAAATATATATAAATTACGTGATAATTTCCTATTGTTTTAGTTATACCTTGCAAATCTGTAATACATTTGAGCTTGATATAATGATAGGCTATTTGATAGCATAAAACCGAATCTTTAGGCAACTGCGATTTAAAAAGTGCTCTGGTCTATCGAGTGCGTGTCATTGTGTCTATGATGCTTGTCTATTCCGTGAGATCTTTTCACCATGCAGTTCCTGGTTATGACGTGGGGATCAATACACTACATTCGTGGCCTGGATATTAGTTTGTAATTTAAGATAATTCTAAATATTAATTTTTAATAATGTAGCCATACGC